>NW_027521122.1:0-123712 GCF_052094955.1 Ictidomys tridecemlineatus | reverse complement strand
GGGGGAACGCACAGGTGGAGAAGGCCTTCCTCCTGCCCTGGGCAGAGGAAATCCCCAGGATGGCCGCCATGATGAGTGCATAGGAGCCTGCAGTGAAGAGGCAGGGGCTCAGGCCAATGGTGGCACTGACCACGTGGAGCACAGACTCGTTGACAGAGGTGTCTGAGCAAGAGAGCTTCAGGAACAATGGGGTGTCACAGAGAAAGTGGCTGATCTGGTGGATCCCACACAGAGTGAGTGTGATGGCCAGCACCGTGTATGTGACCAAATTCACCAGCCCACACAGCCAGGACCCAGTCACCAGGCCAACACAGACCTTCACACTCATGATGACTGGGTACTGAGGAGGACGGCAGGTGGCCATACAGCAGTTATACTGGCCACACAGCCAGTAAGAAGCCTTCTGTGCCAGCACTTGTCACCAAGAAGAAGATCTGGGAAAGGCAGCCCTCAAAAGAAATGGCCTTCTTCTCCCAGAATAAGTTCACCAGCAGTACTGAGAGGGTGGTGGATGTGTAGCTTATGACCAAGAAGCTCAAATTGGTGAGGAAAAAGTACATTGGAGTGTGGAGAGCAGGACTGACCCTGGTGGCCACAATTATGAGCATGTTTCCCAGGAGAGTGGTCAGGTAAATGACCAGAAAGAGCAGAAAGAACCAGCCCTGTAGGTTGGAGTGGTTGGAAAATCCCAAGAAGATGAATTCAGTGACAAATGATTGATTGCTCATTTCCAATGGTATCATAGCTACCAAACAGAGAAAAAGAGACCATGATGAGAATGGACTGAGAGCACCCCAAACAGGCTTGTTAATCTGCAGCAACATGGCAAATAATATTGTATACAGAGATGCCTGGACTCTGGAAAGAGACGTATACCAGTGACTTTAGAGAGAGCATAACTTCTCATAGACTTTTATATGGGTGCTCTTTTGTAAGAATAAATGGAGACTTGGTCAAAATGCACAACCAGCTATCAACCCCTGTGTCTCATTGAATCTGCAGTATCTCCTCCTAACACTGTGCTTCACTGTGATGAATTCTTTTTTTGTATGTCTGTTATTTCAAGTAATAAATTTTCATTGTGGAAAAATGAAGAAAATGCAGAAAGTTATTCAGAAGAATAGAACAGGTCACATAATCAAAGCTCTCTTTGCATTCATCCCATTCTACCTCTATCTATCTTTAAAATATTCAAAGCAAAATTTCCCAATATTGTTGTACTCTATTTAGTTGTTTGCCTTGTAATCTTAATTTCTTAACATGAAATTAAGTTAATATCTCCCTTTTTATTGAACATAGAAACCTTCCATTCCATTTACTATCATAAATATTGGAATAGATGCTTTCATACATATGTATCTGTGATCATCTCTGATTATTTCTTAAAAGTAAAATTATAATTCACCTGCTTTTAAATACATTGATCTATTTTTTCAGTAGAAACTTTTATTTTTTTAAGTTTTATAAGATACAAGAAATTTTGACAAAAGATGTATACTTAGGTATTTTTCGTCTTTTGTATTATAAGATTTACCTCACCAAACATTACATTTCCTGAAAAAAAAAAAAAAGATTGATACAATTACTGATTTTCTATCATGTTATCCATGCTCATCCGTGATCCATTGTTTTGAACTAAAATTTCTGTTTCTTTTTCAATCTTAAATGAAAAATATTATAGTAAAACTGTAGGCTCTTGGTCCAGATAGATGTGGATTGAAATCCATCTGTTGTTTACTAGATGTTGTTTGTAAAAAAGTCAGCTCATCTCTATTCCTCAGTTTGTTCCTTGCTTAGGATATTAATGATGTCTATTTCACAACTGCTGAAAAAAGTTTTGAGATAATATAAGCTATGTGTCTGGCACAATACATTTACTCAATGCCTTTTATCAAGTTAGAAAATGTCTACTCATTTTTTACTAGTAGTTTTTTTTTTGGTGTATGTGTGCTGGGTTTTGAATTCAGAGCCTTATGCATACTAAGCATGCACTCTACCACTGGACTTTGCCCCTGGTTTCATTTAGTTATAGTTTTTATCATAAATAGATATTGAATTTTCTTATTTTCTCTGCATCTATTGAAATGATATATATTTTTTCTTATTTAGTCTGTTACTATGGAAATTCGGTTGATTGAATTTTTGAATATTGAACCAGCCTTGCATTCTGGGATTGATCTCAATTGACTGTAATGTTATCCTTATTCTATATGGCTGAGTTGAGTTTGTTAATATTGTTCCCTGCTTGCTTTTTTTTTTAAAGAGAGAGTGAGAGAGGGGGGAGAGAGAGACAGAGAGAGAGAGAGAGAGAGAGAGAGAGAGAGAGAGAGAGAGAGAATTTTTAATATTTATTTTTTAGTTCTTGGCGGACACAACATCTTTGTTGGTATGTGGTGCTGAGGATCGAACCCGGGCCGCACGCATGCCAGGCATGGCGGGCTACTGCTTGAACCACATCCCCAGCCCACCCTGCTTGCTTTTGTGTATTCTATTTTCGCTGTTCTCCAGAGATAATCTATTTCTTGAAGAATTCTCAGCTGTATTCTACTGTTATTTTCAGTTAATGCATGTTAGTGGACTAGTGGGAAACGGAGAAGAGATTTCTGTTGTTTCCAGAAAGCCCTGCCTTAGGTACTGTAAACTCAGTCACAGGGATATGGCCTTAACAGTGACCCACTTTCTAGCAATATGGCTGAGCCTAGTTCTTATTCCTCCCGACGTTAGACATTTCGGCCTGTTTTTTTTTTTTTTCCATAGCTACAAAGGTTTTCCGTTGAGTGTCCTAATGTAACAGTTTCTGTTACTCTTTCCCCTGAAGATTACAGCTTTTGTTCTATGCAAAAAATCAGGAAATGGGTCGGGGAGGAGTTTTGGCTACTGTTGCTGCTCTTTGTTCCTCCACCTATCTAAGAAATGATACCGTTAAAGACACTTTCTCAGAATACTTCCCTATCTTCCTGGAAGCATTTGGTGGAATCCATGGAGAAAAAGAAAAAATACAAACATCTTATGTCTATAACCCTCTGGGTCTTTATGCTCTTAAACAAGTCTATACTTAGTCTTTAGCAATCCATTAACTATTTTTTATTTGAGTTTTTTTATAAATAAACTCCTATGTATCTAGTGGGTTCCCCCATAGTTAAAAAAATGCCTCGATTATTTTGGTTTCTTATCTCTCCCCAGACTTCGGTTAGTTGTTTGCCTTATAATCTTCATCCCTAATAAAGTCAAGGAAAGTCATTAATTTGCATTTTCTTCTGCTATTTTTTGTTATTATAATGATGAAAACAACATGCTTTCTAGCTATTTCGATAGATACTCAAGGTGAAATTTGAAGTCTATACACTTACTTTTCAAAAATATTTAGTAATTTCTAATTTAGTTAAATATGTAGTTATTCTATTCAAAACAATCCCATTCCTAGCATATTTCCAAGGAAATTAATGCACAGTTCACAAAAATTCTTGTGTAAAAATTCATAATAACTCAAACAAATATTATGCCTTCAGCAGAAGGACAGAAGACAAATCATGGTTTATCATGCAGTGGAATAATTCAGTTACTTTAGAAACACAAATACTGGAACATTAATAACATTGACCAATCTAAAAAAAATTTTCTGGGTGAAAAAAGCCAGATACAAAATATATACTTTATGTTTCCTTTCAATAAAGTTTAAAAATTAGCAAAACAGCTATAATGGTCAAGTAATAATGGTGGTCTTTTTTTTTTTTTTTTTTGGAGCTCAGGAATGATATCAGTTGAAGCATGAAGGAATTTTCTAAAGTGATGGAAATGTTTTATATCCTGATTTTTGGTAGTTCATATATATGTAAAATATTATAAACCTGTACACTTTAGATCTGTGCATTCTTTGAGTACAAATTATAGTTCAATTTTTAAAAATAGCCTTATTTTAAAAATAAGTAATTAATGGGGAAGAGTGGTACCTGCCTGTAATCCCAGGTACTTGGGAGACTAAGGCAGGAGGATCATAAATTTGAAACTCTGCAACGCCTTCCGCCCCAAATAATTGAAAAGGCTGGGGATATAGCTTCATGGTAGAGTGAAACTGGGTTAAATCCCCAGTACTTCTGTAAGTAAATAAGTAAATTGATAAATAGAAGTGAAAGCATTTTTTCAAGATGATTTTTAACTCAGGATTGGTTGGAACCACATCTAAATATTTTTTTAGGTCTCTAAGATGTTAAGTATTTTCTCCCATATTTTTGCATTTCTCTACTTCTTTTTTTACCACAGTGATAGTCCAGGACATATCACATTTTACAAGTGACATCAGTTGTTTCCTGATCACGATCTGCTTGAAGCAGTGAATGTGATTGGTGGGTGCATTCAGTCTGTATCACAGATACAAAGCCTTGCTCACCATGATGGATGGGCGTGTGCATGTGTGTGTGTGTGTGTGTGTGTTATTGGTTGTGGGATTGGTCTTGACTGAGAACACTGTCTTATAGTTAGTGGGATGGCAAGTTGGCATCTCAGGCAACATTGATGGCAGAAATCTCAAAGAATATAGCAGGAACCTGCCATCTAAGGCTCAGCAAGCTCATAACACTTGGTTATCCTAATTGCTATAAATGGAAAGACCCTCACTATTGAGCTTCTCTGAGAGCTGCATCACACTGGGGCGGGAGGAGGGATTCCATTTCCATAGAGATGTACCCTGTTTCTATGGAGACTCGAGCTAGGCTTCAAGGGGCTGGTGGGATAGTACCAGTGGATGCTGCCAAGCCCTGGGTCATTCTGTGGAGCCTGCTCTTTCAGGGAAGGCGGCAGTGTATCAGCCTATGGGGCCGGGACTAGGCTCTGTGAAGCTGTGTCAGGCCTGATTTCTAAGCAAGGTACTTGGCAATAGAAACCTTGGAAAACGTCCCACCCCCTACCATGCCATGGGCCACCAGAGAGCCCAGGTGTGTCTCAGGAAGTCAGGCTTGGGTATGAGCATGGACATCAATGATTGCAGAGTATTAACAATAGGGGACCATTAATCTCTTTCAGGTGAGTGCAGACTGGAAACAGGGACATCTGGAGGGAGATAGACTGGGTTTTAGAAAATCATCAGATCTCTAGGTCTAGAACACACAGATAGACCCACTCATGGAATTGTGCGTGTGAGTCCAAGGAGCAGGAGTTGATAACTGTGAAACCTGGTTCCCCAGGTTTTAGACACACCTATTTAGTTCAAAAGAGTGATATGAGTGCTAAAACAAGATTAAAATGAAGGGGTCTGTATCTGAAGACGTGCTGTGTTGAAGGTGGGAGAAAATCTCTGAAGCCCTCATGGAGAAGGATATGGACAACTTTAAAGTCCTAGTTGAAGAGGACATGGTAAAGACAACAAATCAGTTTGGAAAGGCTGGCTAGCTGTTGGGATCACTCAGGAAAACAGGAATATGTGAGGAATAGCAGATGTAGAGGAGGCTTTGGTGGATTTGATTTGAGTAATGTTGAATGTGAGTTATCTGAGGGATAATCACGTGGAAATGCCCTTCACAGAAAGCCTAGAACTGCAGGTGTGGATTTAGGAGTCAGTTTCTTGAAGGCATCTGTTACAGCAAAGGGTGAATATGAAATCCCCCAGGAGAATAGAGAAAGTAGAGAAGGAAATAGAGAAAGTAGGGATTCTTGTGATACTTGGTGTTCACGAAAATTGTAGTAAAAGTTTATCCAGAAATGACTAAAAACACCACACTATCTAGGTCAGTTGTAGGTATCGCTTTCTCTAAATAATTTCCCTAAACAAGAGGTTACCTTTTTTTATGTAATAAAATATATTTTTATTTATTTTTTTTATTTTTATTTTTTATTTTTTATTGGTTGTTCATAACATTACAAAGCTCTTGACATATCATATTTTATACATTAGATTGAAGTGGGTTATTAACTCCCAATTTTACCCCAAATGCAGATTGCAGAATCACGTCGGTTATACATCCACAATTTTACATAATGCCCAATTAGTATCTGTTGTATTCTGCTATCTTTCCTATACCCTACTATCCGCCCTCCCCTCCCCTCCCATCATCTCTCTCTACCCCATGTATTGTAATTCATTTCTCTCCTTGTTTATTTTCCCATTCCCCTCACAACCTCTTATATGTAATTTTGTATAGCTATGAGGTTACCTTATTAGCATTGATTTACAATAAATCAACTTTGAAATGGAGCTGGAAGCTACATGTACTTGACATTTCTTACGTTCTCTGTTTTCTCTATAAACTACCTAGATGAACTTCAGGTCATTTAGAAATCAGTGACATGTACTTTCTTTTAACTCCCCGTATCAAAAAGATCAATATGACAATCTCTTTTATAGGTAGATATCTAGATGTTTTCAGAAAAAGAAATAAAATTTCACATAGAAGGCAGTTCCAGCAGATTTTACTATGGGAAATTGGTACATGGTCTGTGGATGTGTAAAAGGGAAAACTAAACGTAAATGTTTAGGGATTTAAAAATACAATCTCTGAAGTTGTGTATACTGCTATTGTAAAGGTCTTAAATATAAAGGTCAGTTCAGTAGAGACAATTTCATGGGGCATTAAAAAAATCTCCCAATGTATGTTTATATAATTTTATCTACATATAAGTTGTTCCTTGGTTTTACTGGATAATTTCTTGTAGGTCACGGGTGTGGGGTAGGGTGAAGGATGATACCCAAACAATTTTCCTTATCCTCTATGCTCTTTATTAATGTAGGGCATTAGATTGAATCATCATCATGGTCACCATTAGAATCCATTATTAACAATCATAACTCATGAATGACACTTTGTGACACAATATGTACTTGCTCCTTAGAATTTATATAATGCAACATAGGAATTAGATCAACTAAATTGTGAACCCTCTGCTCTGCAATAATAATAACCATAATCATCATAATCATCTAGGGCATATTTCATATAAAAATAATTTGAGTTTGAGTCTTCTTAGATTGCTTCAATACACATAAATGCCTGACATTAAAGACCTTGTTTAATGTAGTTTAAAAGTGGCATGTTTTCTGTAAAAATTAGATTGAATTTCGGATAATCAATTCTATCAAAACTCAGTGAATTTCTTTGAAAAGATGAATTTTTACATACCTGAATCCAATCAGGATTTTTCAAATTGAGTAACGAATAGAGACACACATTAGATAAAAATACCTAACACTTATTAAATGCCTATAAGACTATTACATGTATTAACTCATTTGGTTTACACAACAACCTATAAGATAACCTATTATCGCCATTTTACAGAAAAAATAATTGAAATTAATGCACAATATATTAATGCAAGTAGGGAAACATCAATGAATCCCTTTAATTTGCATAATGTACATTGATTTGTACATTTAATATGTATTAAAAATTATGATTTAAGAAACAAAAAAAAATTGACTCAGAAAATTTATCATGTAATAACTATTATTTGTAGTGATACTTAGTTACCTGATGATAATACCATATATTAGTAAACTGTCTTATTATCTTGAATGCCCAGACATTCTTGTCTTTGGTTCTAATAATTCTTTGCACATGATTAATAGGCCAACACAGCTTTCATTAAAATTCCAAATCTCAGGGCCTTAAGAAGCTAAAAGTTTTTAAATTTCAATAGAAAGTCGGTGCTTCAGTTAAGCACAACTAATTTTAAAATCTAAATATAAACATAATAAAATAAATAAGTCTAGAGTCTTAAAAGAAGAACTTTTTTTTTTGCTTTGGCAATAAATGAAATGTTTTGCTTACTGACCTTAGGAATTCATTTTCTCAAAGGTAAAATAAAAAAAATGGGCATGACCAAAACGGGGAAGAAAGGTGTGATCATGAAAACCCTTATGCACATCAGGGAAACAATGATTCCTATTTGATCTCAATAGCACAAGCAATGATTAAAATTTTTAAATCCAATTTTCATGTTGCCCAGTAAAATTGCTTAAAACACACACACACACACACACACACACACACACACACACACACACACACAGTACAAGATCAATTTATTCAGAAAAATATTTGAATGATTTCAGGTGCTTGTGGCAATGTGAATTTATTACTGTGAAATCTATGAGCTATCTGGCCTGGCCCAGAGTTGTCCTCATATCCTTCCATGTGGTGTGGGTGCTTGGAGCCGAGGGAAAGATCAGAGGTCATTGTGCAGAACAGTTGGCCTCAGTCAGTGAGTTCCAAGTGTTCCCAGTGATGCTGGTCCAAGGACACACTTTTGGGGAGGCTGGGCTCTTTCACCTAACATGCAGGGATGCCCTTACCCCTAACTGGTAGGTTTAAAATCTTAACAAATTCACCAAGAAAAAGCCTCCCTCCTGTCTTGGAGATTCAGCACTGAATTCAGCATTTAACATCTCTTTCAGTTCTGTTTTTCTGGGGCCGGGTTGTAGGGGGGCAGTTACCTGAGATTGAACTCAGGGGCTTGACCTCTGAGCGACATCCCCAGCCCTATTTTATATTTTATTTAGACACAGGGTCTCACTGAATTTCTTGGTGCCTTGTTTTTGCTGAGGCTGTCTTTGAACTCACTATCCTCCTGCCTCAGCCTCCTGAGCTGCTGGGTTACAGGCGTGCAACACTCTGCCAGCTCTTTAGGTTCTTTTTATTTCACCTGTGCATCTTCTAGCATAAAGGGGAAAGAGAAGACAAATTATTACCTCTTACGATATGTCAGAGCCTTCTAATTATAAAATTCTTCAAAATAAAAAAATTCTCTTTTCCATTTAGGATTTTAAAATTTCTTTTCTTGGTAGTTGTTAGTTTCAATTCAAACCAATTTTGTTCCTATACAGGGTCTAATTTAGTCCTAAGCCAGATCTACTAAGAAACCCAAAGAGGATAAGGTCTGATCCCTGTCCTGCTGCGCCCCTTCCCTGACTCAGGCAATGGCAAGGCCTTACTGAGGTGGATGGCGCAAGGCGTCCATCCTCTGGAGGAGCGCAGTATGTTTCTGAGAATGGGCTGATTTGTTTTTGTATTCTTTTAATAAGTATAGTTCTGATTTCTCATATGACCATTAAGTATAAAGGAAAAATCATGACTTTCCCAATTAATGCAACTACTTCTAAAGCATAGATCTGTTTGCTCTAAATGCAATGATTCAGCTGTGGAGGGTAAATTGTTAATGTCTAAAGAAAAACTCCCTGTATTCCTGTCAAGGAAGTTTTTGAGAAATTAAATTAAAATCTAGAGAAAGAAAATTAATGTTAACAAGATAGATTAGTGCTTAGTACTGGGCAACTTGTTCTTGTTCCTGTGCACAATGGTTTGTGCTCTTACTTTTGTTTGATTAAAAGTAATAACAAATCAACTACTTGCCGTAACCATGGCACCGGTTCCAGTCAGTAAGTCAAGAAAGAATAGTCAAGGTATAGGCCAATAGTTTGGGACATTTGTAACTATTATTAAAAGTTAACTAAGCAGAAACAGCTCAAAGCAAAACTCGAACTGAAAGTACAAATGCTTGCTTATGCATAAGTCAATATACATTCTTCTATTCTAATTGTAGCTACGTAATATTTTGTTTTGTTTGAATAATGATTCCTGTTTTGTAACCACAAAGAACTGTAAGCCTGCAAAAATGAAAAGTATATATGATCAACTTCACAAGTAAAGATTGGGATCAACACCTTCACTTTGGTGTCTGTGTTGTTTTTCCACCCCCTCTTTCGCCGACTCCTCACCATCCGTTCGTCTCCTGAGACCCCCTGTTGGAGCTGGTCTCTGACACTGTCCTTCAACCAACTTACAATCTAATGGAAAGATGAACTCAATATGTGCAGGAAACTTGGTAACAATTCTATGTAATCTACAAATTATCATTATTTTCCGTTAGTGTTTGCTTGGCAGCTGTGGGAATGGAGCACTTAATACTTGTCAAAGCCCCTCATTCCATCTTGAATATGCGCTCCTCCAGGTCCTAGTTGGGCCTCTCAATTGTGTACTAAACACTAGGGCAACACCTTGTGTAAATGTGCACTCAGTATAGGTTTGAAGAATGAAGAAGGTCTGTCAAGTACATCCATGGAGCAGAGTTTTTAAATGATTCTTTAAAGAGGGTACTGTGTGAGACCTAAAGGATCTAACAGAGACTTGACAGAGGCAAGAGGATATTTCTGTTCAGTGGTTCTGGTGCAGATATCTTGCTGAGAAAAATAAAGCCTCTGTGGGCATAAGTGAGGGAGCATAGCCCAGCGGCTTCTGAGGAACTCAGTGTCTCCTGTCTCCTAAACATATCCCTTATGGAGACCATGGACAGTTCCCACAGAACAAGCAGCTCTGCATCTTTCTTTCCCAATCAGTCATCTCAAAGTCAGGTGACCGAGAATGAAGTCACTTATGAGTGACCCCAAAATATAATATCTCTAAAGGAGGGGGGTTGTGTATGAAGTAGATTACTCACAAGCTTCAGGGATTTATTACAGTTAATAAATTGCTTGCAACCCCCCTCCCCAAGCATCCATGTGTTGTAAGATAAAGATGAAAACCCCTAGTTAGTGAATGAATACGTTTCTAAACATAACTTCTTCTACAATAATGATTTTTATTTAAACAGATATTTTGGTAGGTCTATTGTTATGCTATATTGCATCATAATGGAAATGTGTCCCTGTACTTTCACCCTAAAAATTATTCCTTTCTGTCCTGCTCATAAAAAGCAGAGGATTAACACTTAGCATTATCTATTGTTTACCATAAGTAATTTTCCACACACATCATCTCACTTAAGGAATTTAGGCATCCCAGGGCTTCTGGTTATGTTTTGGGTTTTCTTCCAGTACTGGAGGCATCATGCTAAGTCCCTCAGATTTTGTGATAACCTCTGAAGTTATTTCTAGTCTGGCAATACAAGTAGTATTGTAGAAACTTAGACACACATAGAAAAAGTGCTATGATAGGTCTTTACATAAATGCCATCAAAATGGTAATGAAAATATGTACAATATTCTGTAATATGTTTTAATGGTGTAGGTGTATCCTGATTATGGGATAGTGTTTTTGAAAATTGTGATGGTACATAAACTATTTACCAGCAACTCTCACAGAGAGGCTTAGATTTCTGGTTTTGGTGTGGCCCTTGCTGCTCTCCATACTAGCACCTGGGCTGCAAAGAAAGCTCTTGGTAAAACTGGCTGTTGGTCTCCATTCACCACAAAACAGACCTGTTATTCTGAAAGTTGCCTGTCACATATCTGTGGCCTCATGAAGAAGTCAAAATCCTCTGATCTCTCACAATTCATTTTTCTGTGATGGACATTTATAGAGGTCTGGGGCTGACCTTTTGGGAATATGCATCGTGCCTTTCCTCTGCAGCTGCTCTGGGACTTCTCAGTTTGCAAACACATCTCAAGGGCAACGGCTTGAGTTCAACTGCAACAATGGAGAGCAGTTAATTAGCTGTTGGATTCATTAATGTCTTGGCAATCACCTGTTCCCAGCATGCAACGAGAAGATCAGCGTCCTCTCTCTTCTGGGATGTGGGTGAGCGAAGTTCAAAGTGAGATTTCTTCTAAGAAGTTGTGGGTGACTTAAGCCTCAAGACTGCCTTCTCTTCCTGCTAAGGAGAGAAGGAGTCAGGGTGGGTGTACACTTATTGGCATTGATTTCGCACAGCATATGAAGTTTTTCCTTCATGTTATATACTTTGCCAGATGGACAGATATCAGAAGCCACAATATTAAAAGCATCCCCACTATCTTCAGCTGATCCACTCCCGCTAAGGGCTGATCCCTTACCAAACACACTATGACTTTGTGCCCTTTAATTTTATGATCCTGCTGATGCTCATGACCTGGTGAAGAAATTGTTTGCTATGGAGTTTAAAAGTAGGGGGAAAAAAGAGTCATCAAACAGCTCTTTCGGGCACAGATGGAGAAAAGACAACAAGCTTGAAAGTCTTGTAGTATTTTACTGCACAAAAATATAAATAAAAGTATTAGATAAAGAGGTAAGTCTCTAAAACTTAAAATTTCCCATAATACAATGGGGCTTTCCTCATGCTTAGGAGAGACACATTTACAGTACTCCTAAAAGATCTTAGAATGATTAGCCATCAGGGAAAGGCAAAGCTAAAGCACATTTGATGAAACACTTTACACATTCCAGGGTCCTCACAATAAAATGAATGATAATGATGTGTTGTTAAGGGAGTGAGAAAATCAGAAGCTTTATTCACCACTCTTAATAATAAGGTAAGCTGGTTTCACTGGTCTGAAAATGATCTGGAACTTTTTCAGAAAGTTAAATATGGAGGTAACGATCCACCTCTTCCACTCCTACTTACAAACTCAAGATAAATAAAAAAGTTGTCCACCAATGATTTGTACATGAATGTTCATATAATGTTCATATTATATATAATGTTCATATTATATATACGAATCTTATTCATATTAGTCAAAAAGTGAAAATGACCAGGCAGGTCTATAATCTAGCTACTCAAGAAGCTGAGGCAGGAGGATCACAAATTCAGGGACAACCTGGGCAAATTTGCAAGACCCTGTCTGAAAACAAAATTTTTAAAAGGGTTGGGCTTTGGCTTAGTGGTAGAAAATTGTTTAGTGTGTAGGAGGCTCCGGGTTCACTCTGCAGTACGACACCCACACAGACACAAAGTAAAAATTACTATCCAGTGGAAAATGAACAAAGAAATGTGGCATTTTCATGATATGTAAATCAGTCACAATAAGGAGGAATAAACTAAAACACTAATACAAGCTACAATATAACTGAAAATTGCAAACATCCTAAGTGAAAGGAGTCAGATAAAAAAGGCGTATATGGTATTACTTCATTAAAAATATCCACAAAACTCGAGTGTATACATGGGTCTTTCTACATGTGAAGGAGAAACACAGAAATTGAGTTTATTTAAAATTTAGATTCAAGATCCATTAGGAAAATGCAAGTCAAAGTCACATTGCACATAGCACTTCACATTCACTAGTGTTGGCTAGAGCTGCAATATTGGGGGAAAGGAGATTGACTGCTTTGGGTATGAGCTTTTTTTGGAGAGAAAAATAATAAAAATATTCTGAAATACCTGTGGATTAGAGAACCCAGGTGAGGTCACAATGTGTCACATACTTAGCACAGTGTGCTTCCCCTGGTTGGAGGGGCACCACAGTGTTCCTGAGACACTGTGTATGGAGAGAGCACTCTTGTAATTGCTGCTGAAGATTTCACATATTTCTACAACTAAGACATTTCCTAGAATGAAACCATCATCTAGTTCTAGTCTCACTATACAGTCTGTCTCCCAGCCAGATTTCTCAGGGCACTCTAGACCTTGTAGCTTCTCAGGCTGTGAATGATGGGCTTCAACATGGGGGTCACCACACAGAAGAGCACAGAGACCAGGGTGTGCGTGTCCAGCCTTCTCTGGGCCTGTCATTGTGGAAGTTGGCTGTTCCATAGAAGACCACCACGACAGTTAGGGGGGACGCACAGGTGGAGAAGGCCTTTCTCCTTCCCCAGGATGGCCGCCATGATGAGTGCATAAGAGCCTGAAGTGAAGAGGCAGGGGCTCAGGCCCATGGTGGTACTGAAAACGTGAAGCACAGACTCATTGACAGAGGTGTCTGAGCAGGAGAGCTTCAGGAGCAATGGGGTGTCACAGAGAAACTGGCTGATCTGGTGGGGCCCACACAGAGTGGGTGTGATGGCCAGCACCGTGTGTCTGACCAAATTCACCAGCCCACACAGCCAGGACCCAGTCACCAGGCCAACACAGACCTTCACACTCATGATGACTGGGTACTGAGGAGGACGGCAGGTGGCCACACAGCAGGCATACTGGCCACACAGCCAGTAAGACGCCTTCTGTGCCAGCACTTGTCACCAAGAAGAAGATCTGGGAAAGGCAGCCCTCATAAGAAATGGCCTTCTTCTCCCAGAAAAAGTTCACCAGCAGTACTGGGAGGGTGGTGGATGTGTAGCTTATGACCAAGAAGCTCAAATTCGTGAGGAAAAAGTACATTGGAGTGTAGAGAGCAGGACTGACCCTGGTGGCCACTATTATGAGCATGTTCCCCAGGAGAGTGGTCAGGTAAATGACCAGAAGGAGCAGGAAGAACCAGCCCTGTAGGTTGAAGTGCTTGCAAAATTTCAATAAGATGAATTCAGTGACAAATGATTGATTGCTCATTTCAATGTTGTCATAGCTACAAAACAGAGAAAAAGTGACCATGATGAGAATGGACTGAGAGCACCCCAAACAGGCTTGTTAATCTGCAGCAACATGGCAAATAATATCGAATGAAAAGCAGCCTGGAGACTGATAACGTGTGGGACTGGTCTCAGGAAATCAGACCAATGGAGCCGCACACATTTGCAGGGGTGATGGTGGGTGGGAGTAACCAGAGAATTGCTAGAAGCCAACAGAAAGCCATTCGACCTCATCATGGTGTGAAGTCATTTTTCACTGTCTCAGTAATCTATGTCTCCTGTTGTCCTTTTATGTAAACATAGGATTTTTGGAGAAGTTCATTTTCATTGCACATGTTAAGAAAAAAATTTACAAAGCAGAGTCATCATCTGCAGAAGCAGTCGGTGTTGCCTTCAGTGTTTTCCAATGTAGAGTTTTTCTCATTTTACATCAATCTTGATCTCTGTGTTCAGAAAGGCAGAAGTTAACTATTCCTGTACAATGCTGAAATTATCAGGGCCAGAGCAAAATAGAGGAAAGAAGTTGATGAAGTGGGCTTGGACTGGCTATCTTAAGTATACAGGGAAGTTCAGTGGAGTAGAAAAAGAATGAGAGGGCGGAGAGGTTTGGGAAGGGAAGAAATGTGAAAGGTCTTTACACAGATCATGTTATGTGCACATGGAAGTCTACCACAGGGGACTGCACCTGTATGTATATGTAGAAAGCACCAGACAGAAATTAACAGATAAATGACCCAAAGAAAGATCAGTAGAGAAAGGAGAATGGGGGGGGAAGGGGAGGGAGATGGGGGGGTGGGGAACGAATGGGGTAAATCAGATTCCATGCACGTAGGATCTTTTCCAAATCAACCCAAATTCTATGTATAACTATTATGCTCTAATAAAAAATTTAAGAAGATGACATGATCCTATCAGCAAAGAGTGAGATTTGAATTCTTCTTGACCTATTTGTACACCTTTAATTTCTTTCTTTTGTGCAATGGCTCTGGCAATTTCAAGGATGAAGTTGAATAGAAGTGGTGAAAGAGGGGGCACGTTGTCTTCTTCCAGTTTTAGAGTGAATGCTTTCAACCTTTCTTCACTTAGAATGATGCTGCCTTGGGTTTAGCATAGATAACTTTTACAATGCTTTTACAAAGTTCCTTCTGTCCCTAGTGTTTCTACTGTTTTGACAGGTAGGGGTGCTATATTTTGTTAAATGCTTTTTCTGCATCTATTGAGATGATCAATAAACTTACATCTCTCTTAAAATAAACTTAATCTCTCCCCTTTGGCTAAACATTCAGATCATCTCCAGTCCTATAAATATTTTAATGAACATTTTCCTACATAAACATATGAGACCATTTCGAATTATCTCTTCAGAATAAAATTTAAATCTGACATAAAAGAATTTGTTGTGCAGTTTCTATTTAAAACTAGCTCATGAGAGACATTATATTAAGTGAAATAAGCCAGACACATAAAGAGAAATAGCAGTTTTTCACTGCTTTTTGGAAGCTAAAAGTTGATCTCAGAGAAGTAGGGAGTAGAGCGGTGGTTATTGGAGCCTGGGAGAGAATTACAAAAATCATTGTGAGTCTGATTTCTCAAAGACGCATGTGAAGGACTGCCTGAAACATGCCCTCTGAGTGTGGTCTTTAAAAAAAAAATAAGAGTGGACTTCTAACAGGGTCCTCAGAAAATCTCTCTTCTCTCCTCAGTGGGCACCAGGAGGTCCATGGGTCTGGATGCCTAGGAGCTAGCTGTGGTGTGCAAATGGGCAGGACCAGGACGGCTGGAGAATCTCAATAATCACTAGTAGACCACATTCTAGGTGAGGGCAGGCTGGAAACAGGCCATCCAGAAAGAAATGGCTTGAGCTCTGAAAATGACAGAATCTGTGGATTTAGGAAACGGTTGTGGGTCCAATCCACTCATAACACCTACTCCCTGAGTTAGTCCACGATTGCAACAGTTACCACAGGCCTGACCAGAACAACCCGAAGGGGGAGATGCACTCTGGCCTCCTGGCTTGAAGGTTTGGTCTGGGGCCAGCTGACCAATTGCTGCCAGCCTGAGATGAGGTGGGACACCAAGGTGGAAGGGAACAAGGGGGGAAGCGTCCCTAGCTCATGGCAGCCAGAATGTTGGGGCGGGGGAGGAGAGGAGAGGAGACAGTTCGCAGGGGACAAGATGTGATTCCCCAGGGCATGTCCCCGGCCACACTCCACCTGCCCACACTCCTCTTAGTACAGTGGGCCTTTCAGATAATTAACCCACAAAATGGATGAATCCACAGATTAGGTCACAAGTCTCACAGTCTAATCATTTCACCTCTGTACACTGCTACTGTGGCTGACCATGAGCTTTTGGTGGGAGGATACCTTATTTCTATGTCATAATAGTCTCTACAGTCCATGTGCTTTGGTTAGAATACCTTCATGTAGTCTCTGAGAAAAATCGGGTGCCAAAAGAAGATTAAAAGGAAATATCTGGTAACTGAAGATGTGACATTTGGAGCTTGGGAAAAAGCTCTGAAGAGGAGCCCTGGGTAAAGCACTTTAAAGTCCTGGTGACGAGGACACAAGAGGGCACCTGGTCTGTGGGGTAGCTGAGTGGCAATGGGATCACTCATTAAAACATAAAAAAAAAATGAGAAGGAGTGTGTCTGGGGAGAGGAAAGGAGGGAAGGTGGTTTGGCCTGGAGTCTGGGTACCTGCAGGGTCTCCCCAAGGGGATTCCAGGAGGCAGCAGGACAGGTTCCCAGGAGATAGGCCTGGGAGTCATGGCTTAGAGTGACTGTGGAAGTAACAGGTGCTCATAAAGCCAAAAGAGAGCAGGGTGAGAAGAGAGGGCCTGATGTACTGTGCGGAAAAATAGGTGTCCAGAAGGAGGCTCACCAGCTATCAGCAATCATTCTGCACCACAGTGTCAAAGCTCTGTTCTCTGTACCAGGCCTTCTGCACCCCAGCCTAAAACCTCTGCTCTCTATAACAGTCCTTCTGCACCCCAGTCTACAACCTCTGCTCCCTGCAACAATCCTTCTCCACCCCAGTCTCCAAGTTCTGCTCTCTGAAACACTCTTTATGCACCCCAGTCTTGAACATCTGCTCTCTGCAACAGTCCTTCTGCACCTCAGTCTGAAAACTCTGCTCTCTGCAACAATCATTCTGCACCCCAGTCTCCAACCTCTGCTCTCTGTAACAGTCCTTCTACACCTCAGTCTCCAAACTCTGCTCTCGATAATATTGTTCTGCACACCAGTCTCCAAACTGAGATATCTGCAACAGGCCTTCTGCACCCCAGTCTCCAACCTGTGCTCCCTGCAAAAAAATTTATGCACCCCAGTCTCTATGTTCTGCTCTCTGAAAGAGTCCTTCTGCACCCCACTCTCGAACATCTGCTCTTTGCAACAGTCCTTCTGCACCTAAGTCTGGAAACTCTGCTCTCTGCAACAATCATTCTGCAACCCAGTCTCCAACCTCTGTTCTCTGTAACAGTCCTTCTGCACCTCAGTCCCCAAACTCTGCTCTCTATAATATCATTCTGCAAACCAGTCTCCAAACTGTGATATCTGTAACAGGCCTTCTGCACCCCAGTCTCAAAGCTCTGCTCCCTGCAAGAATCCTTCTGCACCACAGTCTCCAAGTTCTGCTCTCTGAAAGAGTCCTTCTGCACCCCACTCTCGAACACCTGCTCTCTACAACAGTCCTTCTGCACCTAAGTCTGAAAACTCTGCTCTCTGCAACAGTCATTCTGCAACCAAGTCTCCAAACTCTGCTCTCTGTAACATTACATTCTGCACCAAGTTTTGTGCTGGTCAGATGTTTTATTTGACCCCAGGAGGGTAATTTTGATGTCAATGTTGTTCGTGCCTGTCGAGGGGAATGAAGGTGAAGATTAGTCGTGTCCTCGGCAAGTTCTTCATCCTGGGTCGATGGCATCCTTGGGTATGGCTTGGGGAGGAACCTCCGCCTGCGATATGGGTGAGTCATAATGTCTGATGAGTCGATCTGGAATCCACAAAGGTGAAGTAGCGTCCTGTGGAAACACACAAGCATATCCTCTCCCCGATTTTAAGAGAATATCAGGTCCTTTCCACTGTCCAGTAAGAAGATCTTTCCATTTAACTAAAGGTTTTTGAGTTACTGTTTGCTCAGACCAATGACGTTGCATTGGAGTTAATTTAGAATCATTTACATTTAAATGGTTAATGACAAATAGAGCATGTTGAAGAATTTGATGAGGAGAGCTATAATGTAGTTCCCCCTCTTTTAATTTATTAATTTGATATTTTAAGGTCTGATGAGCTCTTTCCACTATGGCTTGTCCTTGTGGGTTATAGGGGATGCCTGTGGAATGAACTATGTTAAGTGTCTGACACAGGTGTTTAAAGGATTTTGAAATATAAGCAGGAGCATTGTCTGTCTTAATATGAAGAGGTAATCCCATATATGCAAAGGAGGCAAAAAGATGTTGGGCAATATCCTTATAAGCTTCTCCAGTACGGGCTGTAGCAAAAATAACATGTGAGAAAGTATCCACACAAACATGAACAAAAGATAACTTTCCAAACTCTTGAATATGAGTAACATCCATCTGCCACAATTTGTTGGGTAATAAACCCCTAGGGTTGACACCCATCTGTGGAGAAGGAAAGTGAGTAGGACAGATTTGACATTGTTTAACAATTTGTCTAGCTTGTTCTTTAGTTATATGAAACTGTGCTCTAAGAGCAGCAGAATTTTGATGATGTAATTGATGATCTTTAGTAGCTTGTTCAATAACGTTATAAACAGTTCTAGTTAATAAGTCAGCTTTAGCATTTCCTGCCACTAAAGGTCCAGGTAAGTTAGAATGTCCTCTAATATGTCCAATAAAAAATTTATAGGATCTCTGTAATATTAATTTTTGTAACTTTTGTAATATATTAACAATTGATGAATGAGAGGACAAAGAAGATGTTTCTATGGCTGGAAAGAGATTAACTATATATTGGGAAACAGTATAAAGATTAAAAGGCTGTGTAACCTTTTAAAAAGCAGTTATAATAGGAATTAATTCTGTCCTTTGAACCCTAGTCTCAAAACTCTGCTCTGTTTAACAGTTCTTCTGAACCAGAATCTCCAAACTCTGCTCTCTGTAACACTCCTTATGCAACCCAGTCTCCATCCTCTGCTCTTTTTAAGAATCCTTCTGCACCCCAGTCTCCAACCTCTGCTCTCTGTAAAAGACCTTCTGCACCTCAGTCTCCAACCTCTGCTCTCTGTAACGATTATTCTGCACCTCCGTCTCCACCCTCTGCTTTCTGCAATGGTCCTTCTGCACCCCAGTCTCCAAACTCTGCACTTTGTAACAGTCCTTCTGTACCGCAGTCTCCAACCTCTTCTCTCTGTAACGGTCCTTTGCACCCCAATTGCCAAACTCTTCTTTCTATAATAGTGCTTCTGCACCTCAGACTTCAACTTATGCTCTCTGTAACAGTCCATCTGCACCTCAGTCTGAAACCTCTGCACTCTGCAACGATTCATCTGTACCCCAGTCTATGAACTGGGCTATCTGTTTCAGTCCTTTTGCACCCCAGTCTCCAACATCTGCTCACTGTAAAACGCCTTCTACACTCTAGTTTCCAAACTCTGCTCTCTGTAACAGGCCTTCTGCACTCCCGTCTTCAACCTCTTCTCTCTGCAATGATCTTTCTGCACCTCAGTTTCCAACCTCTACTCTCTGCAACAGTTATTCTGCACCACAGTCTCCAACCTCTGCTCTCTGTAAGATTCTTCTGCACCACAGTGTCCAACCTCTGCTCTCTGTATAAGTCCATATACACCCCAGTATTCAAACTCTGCTCTTGTAACAATCTTAGGCACCTAAATCTCCAACTTCAGCTCTCCGCATCGGTTCTTCTGCACCCCAGTCTCCAAACTCTGTTCTCTGCAACAGTCTTTCTGCACCACAGTCTCCAAAGTCTGCTTTCTGTATCAGTTCTTCTGTACCCCAGTCTCTAACCTCTGCTCTCTGTAACAGTCCTTCTGCACATCAGTCTACAACCTCTGCTCTCTGTAACAGTCCTTCTGAAACATAGTCTCCAACCTCTACTCTCTGCAACATTTCTTCTGCAACCCAGTCTCCAAACTGTGCTCTCTGTAACTGGCCTTCTGCACCCCAGTCTCCAACATCTGCTCTCTGTAAGTATTGTTCTCCACCATATCCTCCAACCTCTGCTCTCCTCAACGATCATTCCGCACCTCAATCTCAAACCTCTGCTCTCTGCAACGATCCTTCTGCACCCCAGTCTACAACCTCTGGTCTCTGTAACAGTCCTTATGCAGCTCAGTCTCCAAACTATGCTCTCTGTAAGATACTTCTGCACACCAGTCTACAACATCTGCTCTCTGCAATGATCCTTTAGAACCCCAGTCTCCAACCTCTGCTCCTGTAACAGTCCTTCTGTACAGCAGTTTCCAAACTCTGCTCTCTGTAACAGTCCTTCTACACCCCAGTTTCCAACCTCTACATTCTGTATTAGTCTTTCTGCACCCCAGTCTCCAAACTCTGCTCTCTGTAACAGTTCTTCTGCACCCCAATCTCCAAACTCTGCTCTCTGTAACACTCCTTCTACACTCCAGTCTCCACCCTGTGATCTCTGTAACAATTCGTCTGGACATCAGTCTCCAACCTCTGCTCTATAAAACGTTCCTTCTGCTCCCCAGTCTCCAAACACTACTCTATGTAGAAGTCCTTCTGCACCTCAGTCTCCAAACTCTGCTCTCTGTAAGATCCTTCTGCAACAAATTCTCCAAACTCTGCTCTCTTTAACAGTCCTACTGCACCCCAATCTCCAAAGTCTGCTCTCTGTAACAGGCCTACTGCACCCCAGTCTTATAACTCTGCTCTCTTTAATAGGCCTTCTGCACCCAAGTCTCCAACCTCTGCTCTCTGCAGCGATCCTTCTGCACCCCAGGATCCAACATTGGCTCTCTGCAACAGTACTTCTGCACCTCAGTCTGAAAACGCTGCTCTCTGCAACAATCCTTCTGCACCCCAATCTTAAACCTCTGCTTTTGTAACACTTCTTCTGCACCTCTGTCTCCAAAAGGATCTCTGTAAGATCCTTCTGCATCCCAGTCTTGAAACTGTGCTATCTGTAACAGTTTTTCTGCACCCCAGTCTCTAACCTCTGCTGTCTGCAAAGATCCTTCTTCACCCCAGTCTGCAACGTCTGCTCTCTGCAACAGACCTTCTGAACCCCAATCTCCAACCTCTGCTCTCTGCAACAATCCTTCTGCATGCCAGTCTCCAAACTCTGCTCTCTGTAAGAGGCCTTTTGCACCCCAGTCTCCAACCTCTTCTCTCTGCAACGATCCTTCTGCACCTCAGTCTCCAACCTCTGTTCTCTCAACGATCCTTCTGCACCACAGTTTCCAAACTCTAAACTCTGTAACAGTCCTTCTGCACCCCAGTCTCCAAACTCTTTTCGCAGGTACAGAACTTCTGCACCCCAGTCTCCAACCTCTGCTCTCTGCAACACTTCTTCTGCACCCAAGTATCTAACATGTGCTCTCTGTAACTGTCCTGCTTCACTCCAGTCTCCAACCTCTGCTCTCTGTAGTGATCCTTCTGCACCTCATTCTCTAACCTCTGCTCTCTGCAACGATCTTTCTGCACCCCAGTCTCAATCCTCTGCTCTCTTTAAGAATCCTTTTGCACCTGAGTCTCCAACCTCTCCTCTCTGTAAATGTCCTTCTGCACTTAAGTCTCCAAGTTCTGCAATCTGTAACAGTCCTTCTGCACCCCAGTCTCAAACCTCTGCACTCAGAAATGATCTTTCTGCACCTTAGTCTCCAACCTCTGCTCTCTTTAATAGTCCTTCTGAACCCAGTCTCCAACATCTGCTCTCTGCAAGGATCCTTCTTATCCCCATTCTCCAACCTCTGCTCTCTGCAATGGTCCGTCTACATCCCAGTTAACAAAATATGCTCTCAGTAACAGTCCTACTGCACCTCAGTCTCCAAACTCTGCTCTCTGAAAGAGTCCTTCTGCACCCCTGTCTCCAACCTCTGCTCTCAGTAACAGTTCTTGTGCACCCCAATCTCCAACCTCTGCTCGCTGTAACACTCCTTCTGCACCCCAATCTCCACCCTCTACTCTCTGTAAAAGTCTTTCTGCACCTCAGTCTCCGAGCTCTGCTCTCTCTAAGATCCTTCTGCAACCTATTCTCCAAACGCTGTTCTCTGTAAGAGTCTTCTGCACCCCAGTCTCCAAACTCTGCTCTCTGTAACAGGCTTCTGCACCCCAGTCTCCAACCTGTGCTCCCTGGAACAATCCTTCTGCACCCCAGTCTCCAAACTCTGCTCTCTGTTTCAGTCCTTCTGCACCCCAAGATCCAACATCTGCTCTCTGAAACAGTCCTTTTGCACCTCAGTCTGAAAACACGGCTCTCTGCAAAAATCCTTCTGCACCCGAGTTCCAATCTTTGCTGTATGTAACAGTCCTTCTTAACCTCAATCTACAAAATCCTCTCTGTAAGATCCTTCTGATGCCCAGTCGTGAAATTGTGCTATCTTTAACAGTCCTTCTGCACCCCAGTCTCCAAACTCTGCTCTCTGTAACAGGCGTTCTGCACCCCAGTCTCCAAACTCTGCTCTCTGTAACAGGCGTTCTGCACCCCAGTCTCCAATCTCTGCTCTCTGTAACGATCATTCTTCAGCTCAGTCTCCAACATCTGCTCTCTGCAACAGCCTTTCTGCACCCCAGTCTCCAAACTCTACTTTCTGTATCAGTTGTTCTGCACCCCAGTCTAAAACATCTGCTCTCTGTAACAGTCCTTCTGAAACTCAGTCTCCAACCTCTGATCTCTGCAACACTCCATCTGCAACCCAGTCTCCAACCTCCCCTCTCTGCAAACTTCTTATTATACCCCAGTATCCAAAATCAGCTCTCTGCAACGATCTATCTGCATCCCAGTCTCCAACGTCTGCTCTCTGCTACAGTCCTTCTACACCCTAGTCTCCAACCTCTGCTCTCTGCTACAGTCCTTCTGCACCCCAGTCTCCAACCTCTGCTCTCTGCAACATTTCTTCTGCACCCCAGTCTCCAACCTGTGCTCTCTGAAACTATCCTACTGCACCCCGGACTCCAAACTCTGCTCTCTGTAACAGTCCTTCTGTACCGCAGTCTCCAACCTCTTCTCTCTATAAGGGTACTTCTACACCCCAGTCTCCAAATTCTGCTTTCTGAAACAGTCCTTCTGCACCTGAGACTCCAACCTCTGCTCTCTGTAACAGTCTTTCTAAGCCTCAGTCTGAAACCTCTTCTCTCTGTAACAATCCTTCTGCACCCCAGTCTCAAACATCTGCTCTCTGTAACAGGTCTTCTGCAACTTAGTCTCCAAAGTCTGCACTCTGTCCCCAGTCTCCAAACTCTTCTCTCTGCAATGATTCCTCTGCACCTCAGTCTCCAACTTCTGCTCTCTGCAACAGTTCTTCTGCCCCCCAGTCTCCAACCTCTGCTCTCTGTAAGATCTTTCTGCCCCCCGTTCTCCAAATTTTGCTCTCTGTTACAGTCATTCTGCACCTCAGTCTCCAACCTCATCTGTCTGAAATGACCCTCCTGCACCCCAGTATCCAACCTCTGTTCACTGCAGCAGTTCTTCTGCACCCCAAACTACAAACTTTGCTCTTTGTAACAGTCATTCTGCACCCAAGTCTAACTCTAATTTCCGTGTCAGTAATTCTGCACCCCAGTCTAAAACCTCTGCTCTCTGTAACAGTCCTTCTGCACCTCAGTCCACAAACTCTGCACTCCACAACAGTACTTCTGCACCCCAGTCTCAAAACTCTACTCTGTGCAAAAGTCCCTCTACACACCAGTCTCCACCATCTTCTCTTTGCAACGATCCTTCTGCATCCCAGTCTCCAACCTCTGCTCTCTTCAACATTTCTTCTGCACCCCAGTCTCCAACCTGTACTCTGTAACTATCCTACTGCACCCCGGTCTCCAAACTCTGCTCTCTGTAGCGATCCTTCTGCACCTCAGTCTCCAACCTCAATTCTCTGCAACGATCCTTCTTCACCCCAGTCTCCAACGTCTGTTCTCTGCAACAGTCCTTCTTACCCCAGTGTCCAGCCTCTACTCTCTTTAACATCCTTCTGCACCCCAGTTTCCAAACTCTGCTCTCTGTGATATTCCTTCTGCACCCCAGTCTCCACCCTCTGCTCTTTGTAACCGTACTTCTGCACCGCAGTCTCCAATCTCTGCTCACTGTAACATTTCTTCTGCACCCCATTCTCCAAACTGTGCTCTCTGTAACTGTCTTTCTGACCCCAATCTCCAAACTCTGCTCTCTTTAACGATCCTTCTGCACCTCAGTCTCCAACCTCTGCTTTCTTCAACGATCCTTCTGCACCTCAGTTTCCAATATCTCCTCTCTGAAACGATCCTTCTGCACCACAGTTTCCAACCTCTGCACTCTATAACAGTCCTTCTACAACTAGTCTCAAAACTCTTCTCTCTGTACCAATCCATCTGCACCTTAGTCTCCCACCTCTGCTCTCTGTAACAGTCCTTTTGCACCTCAGTCTCCAACATCTGCTCTCTGTAACAGGTTTACTGCACCCCAGTCTCCAACCTCTGCTCTCGGTAACAGTTCTGCTGTACACCAATCTCGAATCTCTGCTCTTTGTAACAGTCTTTCTGTACCCCATTCTCCAACATCTTTTCTCTGCAACGATACTTCTGAACCTCAGTCTCAAATCTCTGCTCTCCGCAACAGTCCTTCTGCACCCCAGTCTCCAGACTCTTCTCTCTGTAAAATCCTTTTCCATCCCTTTCTCCAACTTCTCCTCTCTGTAAAAGTCCTTCTGCACCTCAGTGTCCATCCTGTGCTCTCTGTAATTTTCCTTCTGCACCCAGTCTCCAATCTCTGCTCTCTGAAACAATCCTTCTGCACCCCATTCTCCCAAATCTGCTCTGTGCAAAAGTCCTTCTGCACCCCGTCTACAAACTCTGCTCTGTAACAGTCCTTCTGTACGGCAGTCTCCAAGCTCTTCTCTCTATAACGGTCCTTCTACACCCCAATTTCCAACCTCTGCTCTCTGTAACAGTTCTTCTAAGCCTCAGTCTAAAACTTCTGCTCTCTGCAACAATCCTTCTAAACAATAGTCTCCAAACTGTGCTATTTGTAACAATCCTTCTTCACCCCAGTCTACAACATCTGCTCTCTGTAATAGGTTTTCTGCAACCCAGTCTCCAAACTCTGCTCTCTTTAACAGGCCTTCTGGACCCCACTCTCCAACCTCTGCTCTCTGCAAAAGTCCTTCTACAGCCCATTCTCCAAACTCTGGTCTATGCAAGGATCCTTCTGCATCCCAGTCTCAACGTCGGCTCTCTGTAGAATCCTTCTGCACCCCGTTCTCCAAACTTTGCTCTCTGTAACAGTCATTCTGCACCTCAGTCTCCAACCTTATCTCTCTGCAATGACCCTTGTGCACCCCAGTATCCAACCTCTGTTCTCTGCATCTGTCCTTCTGCACCCCAGTCTCCAAACTCTATTTTCTGTATCAGTTATTCTGCACCTTAGTCTAAAACCTCTGCTCTTTGTAACAGTCCTTCTGCATGCCAGTCTCTAACCTCTGCTCTCTGCAAACGTCCTATTATACCCCAGTCTCCAACGTCTGCTCTCTGGAACAGTCCTTCTATACCCCAGTCTCCAACCTCTTCTCTCTGCTACAGTCCTTCTGCACCCCAGTCTCCAACCTCTGATCTCTGCAACAGTCTTTCTGCACCCCAGTCTCCAACTTCTGTTCTCTTTAACAATTTTTCTGCACATCAGTCCCCAATCTCTGCTCTCTGCAATCGTCCTTCTGCACCCCATTCTCGAACCTCCCCTCTCTGTAAGAATCATTTTACACCCCAGTCTCCACCCTCTGCTCTCGGTAACAGTACTTCTGCACCCCAATCTCCAAACTCTGCTCTCTGTAACACTCCCCTGCACTCCAGTGTCCACCCTGTGATCTCTGTAACAATTCGTCTGGACATCATTCTCAAACCTCTGCTCTCTACAACGTTCCTTCTGCTCCTCAGTCTCCAAACTCTACTCTCTGTAAAAGTCCTTCTGCACCTCAGTCTGAAAACTCTGCTCTCTGTAAGATCCTTCTGCAACCCATTCTCCAAACGCTGCTCTCTGTAACAGTCTTCTGCAACCCAGTCTCCAAAATCTGCTCTCTGTAACAGGCATTCTTCACCCCAGTCTTCAAACTCTGCTCACTGTAACAGGGCTTCTGCACCCCAGTCTCCAAACTCTGCTCTCTGTAACAGTCCTTCTCTACCCCAGGATCCAACATCTGCTCTCTGAAATAGTGCTTCAGCACCCCAGTCTTCGACCTCTGCTGTCTGCAAGTCTTTCTGCACCCCAGTCTCCAAACTCTTCTCTCTGCAATCATCTTTCTTTACCTCAGTCTCCAAACTCTGCTCTCTGTAAAAGTTTTTCTGCACCTCAGTCTCCATCCTTTGCTCTCTGTAATTGTCCTTCTGCACCCCAGTCTCCAATCTCTGCTCTCTGAAACAATCCTTCTGCACCCCAATCTCCCAAATTTGCTCTCTTCAAAGGTCCTTCTGCACCCCGTCTACAAACTCTGCTCTGTAACAGTCCTTTTGTACGGCAGTCTCCAAGCTCTTCTCTCTATAACGGTCCTTCTACACCCCAATTTCTTTTTTTTTTTTTTTTATTGTTGGTCGTTCAAAACATTACACAGTTCTTAATACATCATCTTTCACAGTTTGATTCAAGTGGGTTATGAACTCCCAACTTTACCCCGTATACAGATTGCTGTTTCACATCAGTTACCCTTCCATTGATTGACATATTGCCTTTCTAGTGTCTGATGTATTCTGCTGTCTGTCCTATTCTCTACTATCCCCCCTCCCCTCCCCTCCCCTCCCCTCCCCTTTTCTCATCCCTGTTTAATGTAAATCTTCTTCTCAAGCTCTTCGTCCTTACCCTGTCCTTGTTTACTCCCCTTATATCAAAGGGGTCATTTGGTATTTGTTTTTTAACGATTGACTAGCTTCACTTAGCATAATCTGCTCTAATGCCATCCATTTCCCTCCAAATTCTATGATTTTGTCGTTCCTTAATGCAGAGTAATACTCCATTGTGTATAAATGCCACATTTTTTTTATCCATTCATCTATTGAAGGGCATCTAGGCTGATTCCATAATCTTGCTATAGTGAATTGTGCTGCTATGAACATCGTTGTAGCAGTGTCTCTGTAACATGCTCTTATTAGGTCTTTAGGGAATAGACCGAGAAGGGGAATAGCTGGGTCAAATGGTGGTTCCATTCCCAGCTTTCCAAGAAATCTCCATACTGCTTTCCAAATTGGCTGCACCAATTTGCAGTCCCACCAGCAATGAACAAGAGTGCCCTTTTCCCCGCATCCTCTCCAGCACTTATTGTTGTTTGACTTCCTAATGGCTGCCAATCTTACTGGAGTGAGGTGGTATCTTAGGGTAGTTTTGATTTGCATTTCTCTAACTGCTAGCGATGGTGAGCATTTTTTCATGTACTTATTGATTGATTGTATGTCCTCCTCTGAGAACTGTCTGTTCAGGTCCTTGGCCCATTTATTGATTGGGTTATTTGTTATCTTATTGTCTAATTTTTTGAGTTCTTTGTATATTCTGGTTATTAGGGCTCTATCTGAAGTGTGTGGATTAAAGATTTGTTCCCAGGATGTAGGCTCCCTGTTTATCTCTCTTATTGTTTCTTTTGCTGAGAAAAAACTTTTTAGTTTGAGTAAGTCCCATTTGTTGATTCTAGTTATTAACTCTTGCGCTATGGGTGTCCTATTGAGGAATTGGGGGCCCGATCCCACAGTATGTAGATCATAACCAACTTTTTCTTCTATCAGATGCCATGTCTCTGATTTAATATCAAGCTCCTTAATCCATTTTGAGTTAACTTTTGTGCATGGCGAGAGATAGGGGTTCAGATTCATTTTGATGCAAATGGATTTCCAGTTTTCCCAGCACCATTTGTTGAAGATGCTATCCTTCCTCCATTGCATGCTTTTAGCCCCTTTATCAAATATAAGTTAGTTGTAGTTTTGTGGATTGGTTTCTGTGTCCTCTATTCTGTACCATTGGTCCACCCGCCTGTTTTGGTACCAGTACCATGCTGTTTTTGTTACTATTGCTCTGTAGTATAGTTTGAAGTCTGGTATCGCTATACCGCCTGATTCACTCTTCCTGCTTAGCATTGTTTTTGCTATTCTGGGTCTTTTATTATTCCATATGAATTTCATGATTCTTTTATCTATTTCTACAAGAAGTTCCATTGGGATTTTGATTGGCATTGCATTGAACTTATAGAGGACTTTTGGTAATATCGCCATTTTGATGATGTTAGTTCTACCTATCCATGAGCAGGGTATATTTTTCCATCTTCTAAGGTCTTCTTCTATATCTTTCTTTAGGGTTCTATAATTTTCATTATATAAATCTTTCACCTCTTTTGTTAGGTTGATTCCCAAGTATTTTATTTTTTGGGGGGATATTGTGAATGGAGTAGTTGTCCTCATTTCCGTTTCAGAGGATTTGTCACTGATATACAGGAATGCCTTTGATTTATGCGTGTTGATCTTATATCCTGCCACTTTGCTGAATTCATTTATTAGCTCTAATAGCTTCTTTGTAGACCCTTTTGGGTCTGCTAGGTATAGGATCATATCATCTGCAAATAGTGATAATTTAAGTTCTTCTTTTCCTATTTTTATGCCTTTAATTTCTTTTGTCTGTCTAATTGCTCTGGCCAGTGTTTCGAGGACTATGTTGAACAGAAGTGGTGAGAGAGGGCATCCCTGTCTTGTACCAGATCTTAGAGGGAATGCCTTCAATTTTTCTCCATTCAGAATGATGCTGGCCTGTGGCTTATCGTAGATTGCTTTTACAATGTTGAGGTATGTTCCAGTTATCCCTAATTTTTCTAGAGTTTTGAACATAAAGGGATGCTGTACTTTGTCGAATGCTTTTTCTGCATCTATCGAGATGATCATATGGTTCTTATTTTTAAGTCTATTGATGTGGTGAATAACATTTATTGATTTCCGTATATTGAACCAGCCTTGCATCCCAGGGATGAATCCTACTTGATCATGATGTATAATTTTTTTGATATGTATTTGAATCCGATTCGCCAGAATTTTATTGAGGATTTTTGCATCAAGGTTCATTAGAGATATTGGTCTGTAGTTTTCTTTCTTTGAAGTGTCTTTGTCTGGTTTCGGAATCAGGGTGATGTTGGCCTCGTAGAATGAATTTGGAAGTTCTCCCTCTTTTTCTATTTCCTGAAATAGCTTGAAAAGTATTGGTGTTAGTTCCTCTTTAAAGGTTTTGTAAAACTCTGCTGTATACCCATCCGGTCCTGGGCTTTTCTTAGTTGGTAATCTTTTGATGGTTTCTTCTATTTCCTCTATTGTTATTGGTCTGTTTAGGTTGTCTATATCCTCCTGACTCAATCTGGGCAGGTCATAAGACTTAAGGAATTTATCTATGCCTTCACTATCTTCTATTTTATTGGAGTATAAGGATTCAAAATAATTTCTGATTATCTTCTGTATTTCTGAAGTGTCTGTTGTGATATTACCTTTTTCATCCCGTATGTTAGTAATTTGAGTTCTCTCTCTTCTTCTCTTCGTTAGCATGGCTAAGGGTCTGTCAATTTTATTTATTTTTTCAAAGAACCAACTTTTAGTCCTGTCAATTTTTTCAATTGTTTCTTTTGTTTCAATTTCATTTATTTCAGCTCTGATTTTAATTATTTCTTGCCTTCTACTTCTTTTGCTGTTGTTTTGCTCTTCTTTTTCTAGGATTTTGAGATGAAGTATGAGATCATTTATTTGTTGGTTTTTTCTTTTTTTGAGGAATGAACTCCAAGCAATGAATTTTCCTCTTAGAACTGCTTTCAATGTGTCCCATAGATTCCGATATGTTGTGTCTGTGTTTTCATTTGACTCTAGGAATTTTTTAATTTCCTCCTTGATGTCTTCTAAAACCCATTGATCATTCAGCAACCTATTGTTCATTCTCCAAGTGATGCTTGATTTTTCCTTCATTCTTTTATCGTTGATTTTCAGTTTTATTCCATTATGATCAGATAAGATGCATGGTATTATCTCTACCCCTTTATATTGTCTAAGAGTTGCCCTGTGACATAATATATGGTCTATTTTTGAGAAGGTTCCATGTGCTGCTGAGAAAAAAGTGTAACTACTTGATTTGGGGTGGTATAGTCTATATATGTCAATTAAGTCTAGGTTGTTAATTGTGTTATTGAGTTCTATAGTTTCTTTATTTAACTTTTGTTTGTAAGATCTGTCCAGTGGTGAGAGAGGTGTGTTGAAGTCTCCCATGATTATTGTATGGTGGTCTATTAGACTCTTGAACTTGAGGAGAGTTTGCTTGATAAACACAGCCGCACCATTATTTGGGGCATATATATTTATGATTGTTATGTCTTGTTGGTGTATGGTTCCCTTGAGCAGTATGAAGTGTCCTTCTTTATCCCTTTTGATTAACTTTGGTTTGAAATCTATTTTATTAGATATGAGTATGGACACTCCTGCTTGTTTCCGCATTCCATATGAGTGGTATGATTTTTCCCAACCTTTCACCTTCAGTCTATGAATATCTTTTTCTATCAGATGCGTCTCCTGTAGGCAGCATATTGTTGGGTCTTCTTTTGTGATCCATTCTACTAGCCTGTGTCTCTTAATTGGTGAATTTAAGCCATTAACATTTAGGGTTATTATTGAGATATGATTTGTTCTTCTAGCCATATTTGTTTATTGATGTTTCTAAACCTGATTTGTTATCCTCTTTGACTATTTTTCCCCCTTTACTGTCCTATCTCCCATTGTTGGTTTTCAGTGTTATTTTCCATTTCCTCTTCCTGTAATGTTTTGCCAAGGATTTTTTGAAGAGATGGTTTTCTAGCTGCGAATTCTTTTAACTTTTGTTTATCATGGAAGGTTTTAATTTCATCTTCTATCCTGAAGCTTAATTTCGCCGGATACACGATTCTTGGTTGGAACCCATTTTCTTTCAGTGTTTGAAATATGTTATTCCAGGATCTTCTAGCTTTCAGGGTCTGTGTTGAGAGATCAGCTGTTATCCTGATTGGTTTGCCCCTAAATGTAATCTGCTTTCTTTCTCTTGCAGCTTTTAAAATTCTCTCCTTATTCTGTATGTTGGACATCTTCATTATAATGTGTCTAGGTGTGGATCTCTTATGATTTTGCACATTCGGAGTCCTGTAGGCTTCTAGGATTTGTGATTCTGTCTCATTCTTCAAGTCTGGGAAGTTTTCTTGTATAATCTCACTGAATAGTCTGCTTATTCCTTTAGTTTGGAGCTCTGTGCCTTCCTGTATCCCAATGACTCTTAAATTTGGTCTTTTGATATTGTCCCATAATTCTTGGATGTTCTGCTCATGGTTTCTTAGCAGACTTGCTGAGCTGTCTATGTTCTTTTCCAGTTGAAATACTTTGTCTTCATTGTCTGATGTTCTCTCTTCTAAGTGATCTAATCTGCTGTTAGTATTCTCAATTGAGTTTTTAAGTTGGTTTAATGATTCCTGCATTTCCAGGATTTCAATTTGTTTGTTTTTTATTACCTCTATCTCCCTGTGAAATTGATCTTTTACTTCCTGGATTTGTTTGTCAATGTGATCTTTCATTGTCTGATTTTGCTGTCTCATGTCTTCCTTGAGACTCCAGATCATCTGCAGCATATATATCCTGTACTCTTTATCTGACGGAGGGTCGCATAGCCTGATAGCTCCGCGGTGGGTTGTCTGCGGCGCGCGCTGGGAATCGGCAGGGAGCCGGAGCGGGAGAACAGCGAGGAGAGGGAGAACAGCGATACGGATTCGGAGGGCTCCTGCCAGCGATACATCGGCAGCGCTTGGTGCGGAGTTCCGGCTTGAGACAGAGGAGAGAAGCGGCGGTTCCAGTCACCGGTCTGACCACGGAGGACGGCGGCCTCCATCTTGGAGAGATGATGTAATCATCCCATTGTTCTGCTGATCTCAGCTCATTCAGCTACGGAACAGGTGAATTCAGGCTGGTATTTGCCTTCGTCTAGCAGACAGATTTCTTGCTCAGGATCGGGACTAGGGATCCTGTGGAGAATACTCTTGAAGGCTCGTGCCTGGCAAGGCGTGCTCCGGGCACTGAGCAGCGGGACTTGGGTTCCCGGGACTTGGGTTCCCAGGGCTAACCGGGCCCAGGTCTGAGGAATCTGCGGAGACTGCCTGTGAAGGCGAGCTCCGAGTGGAGCGTGCGCTGAGCTTGGGGCAACTGGGTTCTGACTCCCGAGACAGTTTTGGCCTGGGGCTGGGGAACCCCGGGGGTCACTCGCTGGGGCCAGCTCCCAGCGGAGAGAGTGTATCCGGATAGGAAAGGCGGGGTTCTTGCTACCTAAGCTGCTTTGGCCCAAGGCTAGGGAACCGGCGGTGACTGCTTCTCGGCCAGGGTCCTGCTGGGTGCTGTGGGGGCAGAGTGGAGCTTCCACCTGCGCCCAGAGCAGGCCAAGTGACCCGCCGGCGTGGTACCATGAAACCCCAAATGCAGCTGGTGCTGAAGAGAGAAGCCGCCCACGCTTAGAATAGGACCAGCGACCCACTGGCAAGACAGGCCAGGTAGCTTGCCAACGTGGTGGACACGTAACACTGAGGCAGTCGCGTCACACTGGTTGGAGTGGGGGTGGAGCAGAGTCGCCGCCTGGGTCCGGAGGGGGCTCAGCGACCCGTTGGAGAGGTAGTCAGGTACCCCCATTGGGAGTGGGGGCTGTGCAGAACTGCGACCCACCGGCCTAGAGGTCTGCCAGCGTGGTAGACACGTCACACCAATTGGAGTGGGGGCACAGCAGAGCCGCCACCCACATCCAGATCAGGACCAACGACCCCAGGGTGTGGTAGTTACGTTACCACAATTGGAGTGGGGTCAGAGCAGAACAGCCACCAGTGCCTGCAGTGGGGGCAGACCTGCGACCAATTAGCGTGGTAGACAGACCACCCTAATTAGGGGAGGAGCACAGCCACTACCCGCCCTGCAAGGGAGACTTCCCAACTATACAAGAGCAATATAAATAAATAGGAGGTAAATTTCAAAAACACAACAGTTGCACCAAGCAGGAAGAAACGCGAGCAGTATGAAAAGACAAGGAAAGAAAGGTCCACAAGCAATGCAGGTCAACTCAACTTTAGAAGAGGTAATAGCTGCAACAGACGGAATGTCAGATAAAGAGTACACCCCAATTTCCAACCTCTGCTCTCTGTAACAGTTCTTCTAAGCCTCAGTCTGAAACTTCTGCTCTCTGCAACAATCCTTCTAAACAACAGTCTCCAAACTGTGCTATTTGTAACAATATTTCTGCACCCCAGTCTCCAACATCTGCTCTCTGTAACAGGTTTTCTGCAACCCAGTCTCCAAACTCTGCTCTCTGTAACAGGCCTTCTGCACCCCAGTCTTCAACCTCTGCTCTCTTCAAAAGTCCTTCTACAGCCCATTCTCCAACCTCTGCTCTCTGCAACAGTCCTTCTGCATCCCAGTCTTCAACGTCTGCTCTCTGTAAGATCGTTCTGCACCCTGTTCTCCAAACTTTGCTCTCTGTAACAGTCATTCTGCACCTCAGTTTCCAACCTTATCTCTCTGCAATGGCCCTTGTGCAACCCAGTATCCAACCTCTGTTATCTGCAACTGTCCTTCTGCACCCCAGTCTCCAAACTCTACTTTCCGTATCAGTTATTCTGCACCTTAGTCTAAAATCTCTGCTATCTGTAACAGTCCTTCTGCACCTCAGTCTCCAACCTATTCTTTCTGCAACAGTCCTTCTGCACCCCAGTCTCTAACCTCTGCTCTCTGCAAACGTCTTATTATACCCCAGTATCCAACATCTGCTTTCTACAACGATCCTTCCGCATCCCAGTCTCCAAAGTCTGCTCTCTGAAACAGTCCTTCTACACCCCATTTTCCAACCTCTGCTCTCTGTAAAAGTGCTTCTGCACCTCAGTCTACAAACTCTGCTCTCTGCAACACTCCTTCTGCACCCCAGTCTCCAAACTCTGCTCACTGTATCACTCCATCTGCACCACAATTTCCAACACCTGCTCTCTGTAAGAGTCTTTTTTCACCTCAGTCTACAAACTCTGCTCTCTGCAACAGTCCTTCTGCACCCCAATCTCCAACATCTTCTCTCTGCAACAGACCTTCTCCACCAAATCTTCAACCTCTTCTTCTGTCACAGTCTTTCTGTAACCCAGTCTCCAACCTCTGCTCTCTTCAACAGTCCTTCTGCACCCCAATGTGAACCTGTGCTCTCCGCTACAGTCCTTATACACCCCATTGTCCAGCCTCTGCTCTCTGCAACACTCCCTCTGCAACCCAGTCTCCAACCTCTGCTCTTCTTACCAATCCTTCTGCACCGCAGTCTCCGAACTCTGTTCTTTATAACAATCCGTCTGCACCCCAGTCTCAAAATTTTGCTGTCTAAAATGAACCTTCTGCACCCCAGTCTCCAACCTCTTCTCTCTGTAACAGGGTTTTTGCACCCAAATCTCCCACCTTTACTATCTGTAACAGTCCTTTTGCACCTCAGTCTCCAAACTCTGCTCTCTGCAACATTTTTTCTACACCCAATCTCCAAACTCTGCTCCCTCCAAAAGTCTTTTACAACCAATCTCCAACCTCTGCTATGTGCAGAAGTCTTTCAGCACCCCAGTCTCCAACATCTGCTCTCTGTAACAATCCTTCTGCACCTCAGTCTCCAACCTCCACTCTCTGTAAAAGTCGTTCTGCACCGCAGTCTCCAATCTCTGCTCTGTGTAAGATCTTTCTGCGACAGACTCTCCAAACTCTTCCCTCTGAAACAGTCCTTCTGCACTTTTTCTCCAAACTCTTCTCTCTGTAACAGGCCTTCTGCACCCCAATCTCCAACCTCTTTTCTGTAAAAATCCTTCTGCACGCCAGTCTCAAACCTCTTCTCTCTACAACGATCTGTCTTTACCCCAGTCTCCAACGTCTACTCTCTGCAACAGTCCTCTTGCACCCAAGACTCCAACAACTGCTCTCTGCAAGTCCTTCTGCACCTCAGTCTGAAAACTCTGTGCTCTGCAATGATCCTTCTGCACCCCAGTCTCCAAACTCTGCTCTCTTTAAGATCCTTCGGTAACCCTGTCTCCAAACTCTGCTCTCTGTAACAGTCCTTCTGCACCCCAGTCTCCAACCTCTGCTCTCTGTATCAGAACTTTTGAACCCATATCTACAACCTCTACTCTCTATAACAGTCCTTCTGAACCTCAGTCTCCAACTTCTGTTCTCTACAACAATCTTCTGCACCTCAGTCTCCAAGCTTTGCTCTCTGCAACGATCTTTCTGCACCTCTGTCTCTAAAGTATGCTCTCTGCAACACTCTTTCTGCACCCCAGTCTCCAACCTCTGTTCTCTACAGAAGTACTTCTGCTCCCCAGTCTCCAAACTCTGCTCTGTGTTGAGAGCCACAGCCAAAGGGGCCCCAGCAAACTTCCAGCTGCCAGCAAGCTTCAGACTGCCCCAGCAACATCTAGCTGATTGGCTCCTCTGCGGTGATGTTCATTGGGCTGTTTCCCTGCCCTTCAGACTGCCAGCTGATGATTGGCTCACAGCTGCCCCAGCAACATCTAGCTGATTGGCTCCTCCACGGAGCTGCTCATTGGGTGACTTCTTTGGCTCTGCCCACGCAACCCAGCCAATCGGCCTCAAGAGGAGGAGGATTGTGGGAGGTTGAAAGGCTGGTGTGGGGGAGAGAGGCTTGTGGAAGCCGGTGGTGGCAGTTGGGCTCTGAGGGTTTTTCCCTGGAGCTGTTTTGTTTGGCGTTTGTAGTTCTAAAAATAAAGTTAGTTTCTTTTTGACAAGTGGCTCCTGATTTGTGCCAAGCCAGACTTCGGCATTTGGTGGCTCGCACGGGGAGCAACTGAGGGTAAGTAAACTGCTCGCCCCTGAGGGCAGGGCGAGAGGATGGGGAGCCATTCTAAGTCTCCTCTTTTGTTTTGCTTCGTTTTTGTTTTAACTTTCCTGTCCCTGGAGATGAGTAAGAGGGAAGAAAAACCACTCACATCTGAGGAAAAACTATTTGCGTCTGAGGAACAGATAGGGAGAAAGGACGGATGCACACGTCAGGAGGATAGAAAGGCTGATATAATGATTTTGTGTGGTTCCATTTTTATTGGAACCGAAAGACTGTTAAGTAAATTGTTAAAGGAAGGAAGCTTCCCAGTAAAATCAAGAGCAGTCAGGGCATACGTTGATATAATACAAGAATATAGCCCATGGCTTTTTAAGGAGGAGTTGTTAGATATATCACAATGGAACCATCATGGTGAAGATTTAAAAAGAATAGAAAAGAACAGCCCAGGGACTCTGCCAGTTGGCACATTGACATTGTGGACGTACATATCTGATTTGCTTAGTCCAAAGCCTTCAGTTCAGACAGAGGTAGAGGAAGAAGAAGACATATTGATTCAAGTAGAAGAGGAAGTCTCTCAAGTTAGTCAGACAGAGGAAAAGATTCAAGTAAAAGCTCGAGCTAGTCAAAAAGAGGAAAAGATTCAAGTAAAAGAGAAGGTCTTTCGAGATAGTGAGACAGAGGAAGAAAGTTTAGAGCAGAAAAATCTATCAGGGGAAAAGTTAAAACAGGAGACTGCTAATAAGACCCTTTTATTAGAGAGCGTAAGTATCCAACCAACAGCACCGCCTCTACAGGAGACTGCTACTAATAGCATTCTATCACCAGAGGGCGTAAGTGTTCAACCAACAGCGCCACCTCTACTAGAGACTGCTACTAACAGCACTCTATCACCAGAGGGCATAAGTGTCCAATCAACAGCACCACCTCCATATGCTAAGAGACTCCCAACCCCCGCAGTTGATAGTTGGGATCCTGAGACAGGATCTCAAGTATGCCCTGTATTTGAGGTAGGAGGGCAGCGAACTTACCAGGGTTTAAATTTCAAATCAGTGAAGGAGCTAAAAGAGGCTGTAACAACCTATGGTCCTCAAGCACCCTTCACTGTAAGCTTGGTCGAATCCATTACCAACTTAAGCATGACGCCAGCAGATTGGGCTAGTTTGTGTAAAGCTGTGCTAAATGGAGGACAATACCTGTTATGGAAAGTTGCCAATGAGGAATTTTGCAAGGAGACGGCTAGTCGAAATGCAGCAGCTGGTTATCCTCAGAGAAATCTAGATATGTTGTTAGGAAAGGGACCTTATGAGGATCGGCAGCAACAAAATGCATATGATCCTGGTGTATATTTACAAATTGCTGTAGATGCAGTTAGGGCATGGAAGACTTTACAAGAACCTGGAGGTTTACAAGGTCAATTATCTAAGATAATACAAGGAGCTAATGAACCTTACGCTGAATTTGTAGATAGGCTTATTCAAACAGCTACCAGAGTTTTTGGGAATACAGAACAAGCAATGCCATTAATAAAACAACTGGCTTATGACCAAGCGAATCGTTGGTGTAGAGATATCATTAGACCATGGAAACAGGAAGATTTAAACACATATATTAAATTATGTAGAGACATTAATGAACAAGGGCAAATTGTGGCAGCTGCAGTAAAACAGGCTTTAGATGCCAGAGACATTAATGAACAAGGGCAAATTGTGGCAGCTGCAGTAAAACAGGCTTTAGATGCCAGAGACATTAATGAACAAGGGCAAATTGTGGCAGCTGCAGTAAAACAGGTTTTAGATGCCAGAGACATTAATGAACAAGGGCAAATTGTGGCAGCTGCAGTAAAACAGGCTTTAGATGCCAGGCCAAGAACATGCTACAATTGTCAACAAACAGGACATTTTAAAAGGAATTGCCCCATAGGAGGAGGGTTTAACAAAACTAGGTATCAAACAAGTAGAATACCGGGTATTTGCCCACGATGCCGTAGAGGGAGACATTGGGCTAATGAATGCCGTTCTCAAACCACCATAGAGGGTACTCCATTATGTTGGGCTAATGAATACCGTCCTCAAACCACCATAGAGGGTACTCCATTATCAAAAAACGAACAAGGACAAGGTGTTTATCCACAATATCGTGGACAAAGGCATCGGGCTCCGTTGCCAAAAAATGGACAGGGGGCCCCAATGCTCCGGGGCCCCAAACCACAAATATACGGAGCACTGGAGGAACCCAGCAACCCCATCAACGTAGTGCCCAGCACATCAGATCCCTCATCAGACAAACCAGAGGGAGCGCAGGGTTGGACATCTGCGCCTCCACCAAATCAGTACTAACTCCAGAGATGGGAGTTCAAATCATTCCCACAGGGGTAAAAGGACCTCTTCCCAAAGGAACAGTAGGCTTATTATTGGGACGCAGCTCTTCTACTCTTAAAGGACTTTTGATAAGTCCTGGAGTAATTGATTCCAATTATGAAGGTGAAATAAAAATTATAGCCAGTTCTCCAAAGGGTATATCAGTAATTTCACCAGGAGATAGAATAGCACAGTTACTAATAATACCAAGCCTACATGATAAATTTTCCAGTCATGTTGTAGAAAGAGGTTCCAAGGGATTAGGCTCCACAGGTGTAGATTGGGCTATGCTTTCTTTAAATTTAGATTCTCGCCCCATGCTAAAACTAAATATTCAAGGACATGAATTTAATGGGCTATTGGATACAGGTGCAGATCTTAGCATCATCTCTCGTCAAGAATGGCCAAAACATTGGCCATTACAACAAGCCACTCAATCGCTTCGAGGCCTAGGAGTGGCGACTAATCCCGATAGAAGTGCAATGCTATTAGATTGGAAGGATCCTGAAGGATGTGAAGGAACTATACAGCCATATGTATTGGATCATCTTCCCATAAATTTATGGGGACGAGATGTCTTAGATCAATTAGGTTTGACATTAACAAATAATATCAATCAAAATGCACCCACTATTATGCCTAGACAAGGTTTTAGGAAAGGAAAAAGATTAGAAAGACAAGAACAATGTATAGCAGCACCAATACAAATAGATCAAGGAACAGACAGACATGGGTTGGATTTTCACAAAGGGCCACTGAGACAATAAAAATTACATGGAAATCAGAAAGACCAGTATGGGTTCCTCAGTGGCCCTTGACTAAAGAAAAGACACAAGTAGCCCATGATCTGGTCAAACAACAATTAGCGGAAGGACATATACAACCTTCTGTATCTCCCCATAATACTCCCATTTTTGTCATCAAAAACAAATCTGGTAAATGGAGATTACTGCAAGATTTAAGAGCCATTAACAATGAAATGGTCATTATGGGACCTGCTCAATCGGGGATTCCTCAATTGTCTGCTTTGCCAAAAACTTGGTATGTTTTAGTTATAGATATTAAAGATTGTTTTTTTTCAATTCCAATTCATCCTGAGGATAGTCCACGTTTTGCATTTACTATCCCTGCACTAAATCATGAAGGTCCTGATCAGAGATATGAATGGAAAGTACTCCCTCAAGGGATGGCTAACAGCCCAACTATGTGTCAAATTTATGTTAACAAAGTAATCCAGCCACTTAGAAATCAAAATCCTGAACTACAAATATTTCATTATATGGATGATGTATTATTAGCACACAAAGCTAAAAACACATTGCTAGAATGTTATGCCACACTTACAAACTTATTAAAAAATTATAATCTAGAGATAGCAATAGATAAAGTACAATTAAATTTTCCAATTAATTATTTAGGAGTTCTATTATCCTCAACCATGGTCCGTCCACCAAAAATTCAAATACGAGTAGATCAACTCAAATCACTTAATGACTTTCAAAAGTTATTAGGAGACATAAATTGGATAAGGCCTTATCTAGGTATTCCAACAGGAGAATTGGGACCTTTATTTGATATCCTAAAAGGTCCATCAGATCCAAATTCACCCCGAATGTTAACGCCTGAAGCAAGAAAGGCATTAAAAATCATTGAAACATATATGGAAAATATGCATTTGGATAGAATTGATATAAGTTTGCCTTTATTATTTATTGTACTACCAACAAAAAATATTCCTACAGGAGTATTTTGGCAAGAAGGTCCATTATTATGGATACATTTATCTTATTCTCCTAACACTATTCTTACTAGGTATCCTGAGGCTGTAGGACAATTAATACTCAAAGGAATAAAAACAGCAAAGGCAGTGTTTGGAATTTCTCCCCATAAAATTATTACTCCATATACTATGAATCAAATTGATGAATTAGCTAATGAGTTAAATACTTGGGCAATAATAATGTGCAAATCTAATGTTTCATTTGATAACCACTTACCATCTAATCCTTTATTGTCTTTTTGGTCATTGCATCCTGTAATTTTTCCAAAAATGACAAGAAAAACACCTATCATGAATGCTCCAAATATATTCACTGATGGGTCAAATAATGGTACAGCAGCAATAGTTACACCTGATCAAACTTTTACATTTTTAGTACCCAAACAATCAGCTCAAAAAGTAGAGCTTAATGCAGTATTACAAACTTTTGTGATGTTTAAAGATTCTGTATTTAATTTATTTTCTGATAGCCAGTATATAGTTAATGCTATAGTATCCCTTGAAGATGCTGGTAGAATTTCCCCTTCTTCTACTGTTTTCTCTTTGTTTTCCACTATACAAAGTTTAATCTGGGACAGAAAAGATCCATTCTTTATAGGACATATCAGGGCACATACAGGATTGCCTGGAGCCCTTAGTTTAGGCAATGATTTAGCAGATAAAACTACACGTGACATACATATTTTCTCTGTACTAGAAGAAGCTATAAATTTTCATGAAAGATTCCATGTCAATGCTAATACTTTACAAAAGCGTTTTAAAATAACTAAGGAACAAGCTAGACAAATAATAAAACAATGTCAAAATTGTGTGACCTTTTTACCGCAAGTTAATCTTGGAGTCAATCCTAGAGGATTGATGCCTAACCATATTTGGCAGATGGACGTCACACACTTGCCAGAATTTGGAAAATTAAAATATTTGCATGTTACAGTTGATACTTCTTCTGGATTTTTGATGGGCTCCCTTCATGCCGGCGAAAAAACTAAAGATGTTATAGCTCATTGCTTACAAAATTTTGCCACTGTGGGCATTCCAAAACAGTTAAAAACAGATAATGCCCCTGGTTATACGTCTACTTCTTTTAAACAATTTTGCTCATCATTTGGCATTACTCATATAACAGGAATCCCATACAATCCACAGGGACAAGGCATAGTTGAAAGAGCTCATCAAACTATTAAAATGTACTTATTAAAGCAAAAAGATGGAATTGGGAAGGGGTATATATTCCCCAAAGATAAACTTAAAATAACCCTTTTTACTCTAAACTTTTTAAATTTGGATTCATCAGGACTTAGTGCTGCAGAAAGGCATATGTGTCCAAAAAATGTACATAAGCCCAAGGTACTTTGGAAAGATATTCTAACAGGACAATGGAAAGGTCCTGACCCAGTAATTGTCTGGAATCGGGGGTCTGTTTGTGTGTTTCCACAGGAAGAACAGCAGCCGATTTGGATTCCAGAGAGATTAACCAAGGTTCTGACCCAGAACAGCAGCCGATTTGGATTCCAGAGAGATTAACCAAGGTTCTGACCCAGAACAGCAGCCGATTTGGATTCCAGAGAGATTAACCAAGGTTCTGACCCAGTGATTGTCTGGAGTCGGGGGCCTGTTTGTGTGTTTCCACAGGGAGAACAGCAGCTGATTTGGATTCCGGAGAGATTAACTAAAATCCTGACCCACTGATTGTCTGGAGTCGGGGGTCTGTTTTTGTGTTTCCACAGGGAGAACAGCAACCGATTTGGATTCCAGAGAGATTAACTAAAGCGATTTCTACAGACCAAAAAGAAGATGATTTAGCTCAAATCCATAATAGCTGATATCCAAAACTCTAATTTGGCTATCCTTACATCTGCGACAGAACCAGGATGCTTTTTTCAATATCTATTTTATTATTGCCCTTTCCCATATCATGAAGTTCTATTTTATTTTTTTGAGCTCATACAGACCTAGGTTAATGTTTTGCTGATCAGTTCTATTTTTTTTTTGACTATAGAGTTTTTAAACATTGCAATAGAGATTTTACCTGTAAAAAGTTATAAGGCCTTTACTATTATGTTATGTGTTGTATGTATTATATTATGTGTGCACACTTGTGTTTTGTGTTATATGTTTGAATGTACGTATGTCCAATGTACGTATTTCCATATATCATATATGATGAGCGCTCATGAAAAGATGGATCCAAATATTTTTTTTTATTCACGTGATTTAAATGGTTTAATTTAAATTGGGTAAATAACTGTTAAGAATTGTTTTAATATGTAAACAAAAAAGGAGGTTAACAGATCTGTTTGTTTACTCTCACCTTTCGTTTTCATTATATTTAATAATTCTCTTCACTATAATGTAAATTGTTAAGAAAATTGTTTTCTTTTAGTGCCTTCTGAAATGTTACCTAATTTTTTCTTTAGCCATTATTGCCAGAATTTCTATCTTCAGATGAAGATAATATAAATTGTTAAGAAAATTGTTTTCTTTTAGTGTCTTCTGGAATGTTACCTAATTTTTTCTTTAGCCATTATTGCCAGAATTTCTATCTTCAGATGAAGATAATATAAATTGTTAAGAAAATTGTTTTCTTTTAGTGTCTTCTGGAATGTTACCTAATTTTTTCTTTAGTCATTATTGCCAGAATTCCTATCTTCATCCCTGTGCCGGTGAAGACAAAGATAAAACTAATCTACAGTTTCTGCAATAGCCATCACTGAACTGCTTACAGAACTTGCACTGAACTGCTTACAGAACTATGTGTCATTTGTATGCATTGTGAACTATCTGTTGGTGCAGCGACTTGTGGTAGTGTTGGGGTATTTTTGCTGATGATTTCATCGGTGGTACAATTTTCCCAAAAGGAGCCGTCAATTGACTTGGTATATCTTCCTCCCTTCTGCTTGTCATGATCATTCAGCTAAAATTTGAGGGTCAACAGAGGTGAGGCAAAGAACCTCACCCCCCCCCCGCTGAGACCTCTCCACAGGTGTGGCTGTATACTGGACCGGTAGTCAATGACGGGTAAGATCCAATTACAATGGTACCAACCTAAGACAGGAGGCTGACGCCCTGAGGTCAGCTCATCCGAAGACGGGTAAGGACCATATGTATTGGACAACCTAAGGCAGGCACGATCCATAAGCCACATGCTTGTTGTTTAAACAGAGAGGGGGAGATGTTGAGAGCCACAGCCAAAGGGGCCCCAGCAAACTTCCAGCTGCCAGCAAGCTTCAGACTGCCCCAGCAACATCTAGCTGATTGGCTCCTCTGCGGTGATGTTCATTGGGCTGTTTCCCTGCCCTTCAGACTGCCAGCTGATGATTGGCTCACAGCTGCCCCAGCAACATCTAGCTGATTGGCTCCTCCACGGAGCTGCTCATTGGGTGACTTCTTTGGCTCTGCCCACGCAACCCAGCCAATCGGCCTCAAGAGGAGGAGGATTGTGGGAGGTTGAAAGGCTGGTGTGGGGGAGAGAGGCTTGTGGAAGCCGGTGGTGGCAGTTGGGCTCTGAGGGTTTTTCCCTGGAGCTGTTTTGTTTGGCGTTTGTAGTTCTAAAAATAAAGTTAGTTTCTTTTTGACAAGTGGCTCCTGATTTGTGCCAAGCCAGACTTCGGCAGCTCTGTGTAACAGTCCTTCTGTACTGCAATCTCCAACCTCTGCTCTCTGTAATGGTTCTTCTGCACCCCAGTCTCCAAACTCTGCTCTCTGTAACAGGCCTTCTGCATCCCAGTCTCAAAACCCTTCTCTCTGCAACGATCCTTCTGCACCCCAGTGTCAAACCTCTGCTCCTTGCAACAGTTCGTCAGCACCCCAATCTCAAAGCTCTGCTCTCTGTAAGATCCTTCTGTACCCCAGTCTCCAAACTCTGCTCTCTGTAAGAGTCCTTCTGCACTCCAGTCTCCAAGCTCTACTCTCTGCAACAGTCAATTTGAACCCCAGTCTCCAACCTCTGCTCTCTGTAAGATCCATCCGAACCCCAGTATCCAACCTCTGCTCTCTGTAACAGTCCTTCTGCAACCCAGTCTCCAAACTCTGCTCTCTACAAGATCCTACTAGACCCCCGACTCCAACCTCTGCTCTCTGTAACAATCCTTCTGCACCCCAGTCTTCAAAATCTGCTTTCTCCAAGGATCCTTCTGCACCCCAGTCTCCAACCACTGCTCTCTGCATTAATCATACTGCACCCGAGTCTCCAACCTCTGATCTTTGCAACAGTCCTTCTGCACCTCAGTCTCCAAATTTTGCTCTCTTTAAGACCAATCTGAACTCCAGTCTCCAAGTCTGGTCTCTGCAACAGTCCTTCAGCACCACAGTCTCCAACCTCTGCTCTCTGTAACAGTCCTTCTGCACCCCAGTCTCCAAACTCTGCTCTCTTTAAGATTCTTATTGCACATCACACTCCAAACTCTGCTGTCTGCAACAGTCCTTCTTCACTCCAGTCTCCAAACTCTGCTCTCTGCAACACTCATTCTGCACTCCAGTCTCAAAACTCTGCTCTCTACAACAGTCCTTCTGCAGTGCAGTCTCAAACCTCTGCTCTCTGCAAGAGTCCTTCTGCACCCCAGTCTCCAAACTCTGCTCTCTGCAATGATCCTTCTAGACCCCAGTCTCCAACCTCTGCTCTCTGTAACAATCCTTCTGCACAAAAGTCTCCAAACTCTGCTCTATGTAAGATCCTTCTGCACTCCAGTTTCCAAACTCTGCTCTCTGTAATATTCCTTTTCCACCCCAGTCTTTAACCTCTGCTTTCTGCAAGTCTCCTGCGGCACCCCAGTCTCCAAACTCTGTCCTCTGCAACAGTCCTTCTGCTCCCCAGTCTCCAACCTCTACTCTCTGTAGCGGTCCTTCAGCACCCCAGTCTCCAAACTCTGCTTTCTGTATCAGTCCTTCTGAACCTCAGTCTCAAACCTCTGCTCTCTGTATCTATCCTTCTGCACCTCAGTCTCCAACCTGTTCTCTCTGTAACATTCCTTCTGCACCCCAATTTTTAACCTCTACTTTCTGTAACACTCCTTGTGCACCTCAGTCTCCAACCTTTTCTCTCTGTATCATTCCTTCTACACCCCAGTCTCCAACCTCTTCTCTCTGTAACAGTTTTTCTATACCGCAGTCTCCAAACTCTTGTCTTTATAACGGTCCTTCTTCACCCCAATTTCCAACCTCTGCTTTCTATAACAATCCTAGTGCACCTCAGTCTCCAAACTCTGCTCTCTGTAACAGTCCTTCTGCACCCCAGTCTCCAACCACTGCTCTCTGTAACAGTCCCCCTGCACCTCAGTTTCCAACCTCTCCTGTAACAGGCCTTCTGCATGTCAGTCTCCAAAGTCTTCTCTCTGTAGCAGACCTTCTGGACCCCAGTCTCCAAAATCTGCTCTCTGCAACGATCCTTCTGCACCCCAGTCTCCAACATCAGCTCTCTGCAATGATCCAACTTCACCCCACTCTCATACCTCTGATCTCTACAACAATCCTTCTGCACCTCAGTCTCCTAATTCTCCTCTCTGTAAAATGCTTCTGCAAACCTGCATCCAATTTCTGCTCTCTGTAACAGTCCTTCTGCAACCCAGTCTCCACCTCTGCTCTCCTAACAGTCCTTCTGCACCTCAGTCTCCCAAATCAGCTCTCTGTAAGATCCTTTTGCAACCAAGTATTTAAACTCTGCACTCTGTAACAGTCCTTCTGCACAACAGTCTCCAACCTCTTCTCTCTGCAAAGATTCTACTCCACCCCAGTCTCCCACATCTTCTCTCTGCAACAGTACTTCCGCACCACAGTCTCCAAACTCTGCTCTCTGTAATAGTCCATTTTTCACCCCAGTCTCAAAACTCTGCTCTCTGCAACAATCTTTTTGGAACCCAGTCTCCAATGTCTACTCTCTGCAACAGTCCTTCTGCACCTCAGTCTCCAAGCTCTGCTTTCTGTAAGATCCTTCTGCACTCCAGTTTCCAAACTCTGCTCTCTGTAACATTCCTTCTCCAACCCAGTCTTCAACCTCTTTCCTCTGCAACAGTCTTTCTGCTACCCAGTCTCTGAGATTTGATCTCTGTAACAGTCCTTCAGTACCGCAGTCTCCAACCTCTGCTCTTTGTAACAGTCCTTCTACACCCCAGGCTCCAACCTCTGCTTTCTGTATCAGTATGTCTGAACCCCAGTCTAGAACCTCTGTTCTCTGTATCTATCCTTCTGCACCTCAGTCTCCAACCTATGCTCTATGTAAGAGTCCTTCTGCACCCCAGTCTCCAACATCTGCTCTCGATAACATTCTTATATCGCAGTCTCCAACCTCTGCTCTCTGTAAAAGTCCGTCTGCAACCCAATTTCAAAACTCTGCTTCCTGTAACAGTCCTTCTGCACCAAAGTCTCCAAGCTCTGCTCTCTGTAACACTCATTGTACACCTCAGTCTCAAACCTCTGTTTTCTGTAACAGTCCTTCTGCACCCCAGTCTCCAACCTCTGCTCTCTGTAACGATCCTTCTACAACACAGTCTCCACCTCTGCTCTCTGCAACGATTCTTCTGTACCTCAGTCTCCAAAATCTGTGCTCTCTAACAGACCTGCTGCACCTCAATCTCAAAACTCTGCACTCGGTAAGATCCTTGTAAAACCTAGTCTCCAAACTCTGATTTCTGGATCAGTCCTTCTGCACCGCAGTCTCTAATCTCTGCCCTCTCCAATGATCCTTCTGCACCCCAGTATCCATCCTCTGCTCTCTGTAACAGTCTTTATTTACCGCAGTCTTCAAACTCTGAATTTTGTAACCGTCCTTCTGCACTCCAGTCTTCAAACTGTTCTCTTTGCAATTATTCGTCTGCACTCCAGTCTCCAACGTCTTCTCTCTGCAACAGTCCACCTGCACCCCAGTCTCCAAACTCTGCTCTCTCTACGATCCTTCAGCACCTCAGTTTCCAAACTCTGCTCTCTGTAACATTCCTTCCCCACCCCAGTCTCCCACCTCTGCTCTTTTCAACGGTCCTTCTGCACCCCATCTCCAACCTCTGTTATCTGCGACAGTCCATCTGAACCCAAGTCTCCAACCTCTGTTATCTGAAACAGTCGTTCTGCACCCCATTCTCCAACCTCTGCTCTCTGGAACAGTCCTTCTGTACACTAGTCTCCAATCTCCACTCTCTGTAACAGCCCTTATGTACTGCAGTCTCCAACCTTCGTTCTCTGTAACGGTCCTAATGCACCCCAGTTTCCAAAGTCTTCTTTCTGTATCAGTCCTTCTTCACCCCAGTCTCATAACTCTACTCTCTGAAACAGTTTTTCTGCACATCAGTCTCCAAACTCTGCTCTCTGCAACAGTCTTTCTTCATCCCAGTCCCCAACCTCTGCTCTCTGCAACAGTCCTTTAATACCCCAGTCTCCAACCTCAGCTCTCTGCAACGATCCTTCTGCACCTCAGTCTCAAACCTCTGTTCTCTGCAATGATCTTTCTACACACCAGCTCTGCTCTCTGTAACAGTCCTTCTGAAAATCAGTTTCAAAACTCTGCTCTCTGTAACAATCCTTCTGCATCTCAGTGTCCAACCTCTGCTCTCTTTAACAGTTCTTCTGGACACCAATCTACAAACTCTGCTCTCTGTAACACTCCTTCTGCACACCAGTCTCCATCCTCTGCTCTCTGTAACACTCTTACTGCACCCCAGTCTCCATCCTCTGCTATCTCTAAGAATCTTTCTAAACCTCAGGTTCAAACTGCTCCTCTCTGTAACAGTCCTTCTGCACCTCAGTCTCCAATATCTGCTCTCTGAAATGATCCTTCAGAACCTCAGTCTCCAACCGCTGCTCTCTGTAACAGGCCTTCTGAAACCCATTCTCCAACATATGCTCTCTGGATCAGTACATTTGCACACCACTTTCCTACCTCTGCTCTCTGTAACAATCCTTCTGCACCTGAGTCTCCAAACTCTGCTCTCTGAAACGGTTTGCCTTCACCCCAGTCTCCAAACTCTGTTCTCTGCATCAGTCTTTCTGCACCTCAGTATCCAACCTCTGCTCTCTATAACAGTCCTTCTGTAACGCAGTCTCAAAACTCTGCTCTCTGTAACGGTCCGTCTGCACCCCAGTCTCCAACGTCAGCTTTCTGTACCAGTTCTTCTGCACCCCAGTCTCGAACCTCTGCTCTCAGAAACAGTCCTTCTGCACCCCAGTATCAAACTTCTGCTCTCTGCAACATTTCTTCTGAACCCCAGTCTCCATCTGTGCTCTCAGTAACTGTCCTTCTGCACCCCAGTCTCCAACCTCTGCTCTCTGTAACAATCATTCTGCACCACAGTCTGAAAACTCTGCTCTCTGCAATGATCATTCTGCCCCTCAGTCTCCAACCTCTGCTCTCTGCATGATCTTTCTTCAGACCAGTCTCCAACCTCTGCTCTCTGTAAGAGCCCATCTGCACTTCCGTCTCCAACATCTGCTCTCTGTAACAATCCTTCTGCACCTCAGTCTCCAAACTCTGCTATCTGTAACAATCCTTCTGCACACCAGTCTCCAACTTCTGCTCTCTGTAACAGGTCTTCTGCACCCCAGTCTCCAAACTCTGCTCTTTGTAACAGTCCTAATGCACCCCAGTCTTCAACCTCTTCTCTTTACAATGAACCATCTGCACCTCAATCTCCAACCACTGCTCTCTGCAACAGTCCTTCTGCATCCCAGTCCCCAAACTCTGCTCTCTGCAACAGTCCTTCTGCACCTCAGTCTCCAACTTCTGCTCTCTGTAAGATCCTTCTTCACCTCGGTCTCCAAACTTTGCTCTCTATAACAGTCCTGCTGCACCTCAGTCTCCAACCTCTGCTCTCTGCTAAGGTCTTTCTAAACACCAGTATCCAAACTCTTTTCTCTGAAACAGTCCTTCTGCACCCCAGGCTCCAAACTCTGCTTTCTATAACAGTTCTTCTGTACCGCAGTCTCCAAACTCTGATGTCTGTAACGGTCATTCTGCACCCCAGTCTCCAAACTCTACTTTCAATATCAGTTATTATGTACCCCAGTCTCCAACCTCTGCTCTCTGCAACAGTTCTTCTGCACCCCAGTCTCCAGCATCTTCTCTCTGCAACAGTCCTTCTAAACCCCAGTCTCCAACCTCTTCTCTCTGGATGGATCCTTCTGCATCCTAGTTTCCAACGTCTGCTCTCTGCAACAGTCCTTCAGCACTGCAGTCTCCAACCTCTGCTCTCTGCTACAGTCCTTCTGCACACCAGTCTCCAATATCTGCTCTCTGCAACATTTCGTCTGCACCCCAGTCTCCAACCTGTGCTCTCTGTATCTGTCCTGCTACACCCCAGTCTCCAATCTCTGCTCTCTGTAGCGATCCTTCTGCACCTCAGTCTTCAACCACCGATCTCTGCAAGGATCCTTCTTCACCACAGTCTCCAACCTCTGCTCTCCGAAACAGTCCTTCTGCACCCCAGCCTCCAAGATCTGCTCTCTGTAACAGTTTTTCTTCACCCCAGTCTCCAAATTCTGCTCTCTGTAAAAGGCCTTCTGCACCCCAGACTTAAACTCTGCTCTCTGTAAAAGGCCTTCTTCACCCCACTCTTTAACCTGTGCTCTCTGTAACGATCCTTATGCACCCCAGTCTCCAAACTCTGCTCTTTGTAACAGTACTCTGCACCCCAGAATCCAACATCTCCTATCTGTTACATTTCTTCTGCACCTCAGTCTGAAAACTCTGCTCTGTGCAACAATGCTTCTGCACCCCAGTTTCAAACCTTTGCTCTCTGTAACAGACCTTCTGAACCTCAGTCTCCAAAATGCTCTCTGTAAGATCCTTCGGAAACCCAGTCTTGAAACATTGGTATCTGTAACAGTTCTGCTGAACACTAATCTCCAAACTCTGCTCTCTGAAAGAATCCTTCTGCACCCCAGTCTCCAAACTATCCTCTCTGTAACAGTCGTTGTGCACCTCAGTCTCCAACCTCTTCTCACTGTAATGATGCTTCAGCACCCAAGTCTCCAACTTCTGCTCTCTGTTACAGTCCTTATGCACCCCAGTCTCCAACATCTGCTCTCTGAAACGGTCCTTCTTCACCCCAGTCTCCAAACTCTGTTCTCTAACAGACTTTCTGCACCTCAGACTCCAACCTCTGGTCTCTGTATCAGTCCATCTAAGCCTCAGTCTGAAACCTCTGATCTCTGCAATGATCCTTCTGCACCCCAGTCTCCAAACTGTGCTATCTGTGACAATCCTTCTGCACAGAAGTCTCCAACCTCTTCTCTCTTAAAAGTCTTCTACACCCCAGTCTCCAAACTCTGCTCTCTGTAACAGTCCTTCTGCAACCCAGTCTCCAATCTCTGCTTACTGTATCAGTGCATCTGCACCACAATTTCCAACCTCTGCTCTCTGTAATAGTCTTTGTGCATCTCAGTCTACAAACTCTGCTCTCTGTAACAGTCCTTCTGCACCTCAGTCTCCAACATCTGCTCTCTGCTACAGTCATTCTGCACCAAATCTCCAACCTCTGCCTCTGTAACCCAGTCTCGAAACTCTGCTCTCTGCAACAGTCCTTCTGCACCCTAATCTCCAACCTGTGCTCTTTGCAACAGTCCTTCTACACCCCAGTGTCCAGTCTCTGCTCTTTTCAACAGTCCCTCTGCAACCCAGTCTTCAACTTCTGCTCTCTGTAACAATCTTTCTGCACCTCAGTCTTCAAACTCTACTCTCTGCAACGGTCCTTCTGCAACTCAGTCTCCAGAAACTACTCTCTGTAAATGTACTTCTGAACCACTTCTCCAAACTCTGCTCTTTGTAATAGGCCTTCTGCACCCCAGTCTCCAACCTCTGTTCTCTATAACAATCCATCTGCACCCCAGTCTCAAAATTTTGCTCTCTACAACGATCCTTCTGCACCCCTCTCCCCAAACTCTGCTCTTTGCAACAGTCCTTCTGCACCCCAGTCTCCAAATGTGCTCTCTGCTAAAGTCCTTCTGCACCTCAGTCTGAAAACTCTGTTCTCTACAACGATCTTTCTGCACCCCAGTCTCCAACCTCTGCTCTCTATAACAGTCCTGCTGCACATCGGTCTACAACTCTGCTCTCTGTATGATCCTTGTGCAAACTTCTCTAAAAACTCTGCTCTATGTAGAAGTTCTACTGCACCCCAGTCTCCAACCTTTGCTCTCTGCAACGATCCTTTTGCACCTCAGTCTCAAAACATTACTCTCTGCAACAGTCCCTCTGCACCCCAGTCTCAAACCTCTGCTGTCTGCAACGATCTTTTTGTACACCAGTTTCCAACGTCTGCTCTCTGCAACAGTCTTTCTACACCCCAGTCTCCAACCACTGCTCTCTGCAACGATCCCTCTGCACCCCAGTATAAAATTTCTGCTCTCTACAACAATCCTTTTTCACCCCAGTTTCCAACCTCTGCTCTCTGCGAAAGTCCTTCTGCACGCCAGTCTCCAACATCTGCTGCCTGCAACAGTCTTTCTGCACCTCAGTCTGACAACTCTGCTCGCTGCAATGATCATTTTGCACCCCAGTCTCCAAACTCTTTTTTCAAAAACAGTTATTCTGCACCCCAGTATCCATCCTCTACTCTCTGTAACAGTCCTTCTGTACTGCAGTCTCCAACATTTGTTCTTTGAAGGGTACTTATGCACCCCAGTGTCCAACCTCTGCTTTCTGTACCCGTCGTTTTCCACCACAGTCTCCAAACTCTACCCGCTGTAACAGTCCTTCCGCAACTCAGTCTGCAAACTCTGCTCTCTGCAACAGTACTTCTACACTCCAGTATTTATCCTCTGCTCTCTCCAACAGTCCTTTTGCAACACAGACTCCAACATCTGCTCTCTAAAACAGTTCTTTTCCACCCCAGTCTCAGAACTCTGCTCTCTGTAAAAGTCCTTATGTACTGCAGTCTCCAAAATCTGCTCTCTGTAAGATCCTTCTGCAACCCAGTCTGTAAACTCTACCCTCTTTAACTGACCTTCTGCACCCCTTCTCCAACCTCTGTTCTCTGTAACACTCTACTTGTAGTGCAGTCTCCAAAATCTGCACTCTGTATCGGTCCTTCTGCACTCCAGTCTCCAACCTCTGCTTTCTTTATCAGTACTTCTGCACCACAGTCTCTAACCTCTGCTCTCGGTAACAGTCTTTTTTCACCTCAGTTTCCAAACTCTGCTCTCTGCCACAGTCCTCCTGCACCAAACTCTCAAACCTCTACTCCCTGCAACACTCCTTCTGCACCTCAGTCTCTAAATTCTGCTCTCTGTAACAGTCCTTCTGTACCGCAGTCTCAAAACTCTGCTCTCTTTAATGGTCCTTCTAAACCCTAGTCTCCAACATCAGCTTTCTTTATCAGTTCTTCTGCACCCCAGTCTCCAACCTCTGCTCTCAGTAACAGTCCTTCTGCACCCCAGTCTCCACCAACTGATCTCCGTAACAATCCTTCTGGACCTCAATCTCCAACCTCTGCTCTCTGTAACAGTCCTTCTGCACCCCAGTCTCCACCCACTGATCTCCGTAACAATCCTTCTGGACCTCAATCTCCAACCTCTGCTCTCTGTAACAGTCCTTCTGTACCGCAGTCTCAAAACTATACTCTCTGTAATAGTCTTTATGAACCCCAGACTCCAACGTCAGCTTTCTCTATCAGTTCTTCTGCACACCAGTCTCCAAACTATGCTTTCTGTAACAGTGCTTCTGCACCTCAGTCTCCAAACTCTGCTCTCTGCAACAGTCCTTCTGCACCTCAGTCTGAAAACTATGCTCTTTGCAACGATCCTTCTGCAATCCTGTCTCCAAAACCTGCTTTCTGTAACAGTCCTTCTGCACCCCAGTCTCCAACCTCTGCTCTCTGTAACAGGCCTTTTGCACCCCATTCTCCAACCTCTGCTCTCTGTAACAGTGCTTCTGCACCTCAGTCTACAAGCTATGCTCTCTGCAACAGTCCTTCTGCACCCCAGTCTCCAACATCTGCTCTCTGCAACAGTCCTTCTGCACCAAATCTCCAAAGTCTGCCTCTGTAACATTCCTACTGTAACCCAATGTCCAAACTCTGCTTCCTGCAACAGTTCTTCTGCACCCCAATCTCAAACCTGTGCTCTCCTCAACAGTCTTTCTAAACCCCAGTGTCCAGCCTCTGCTCTCTGCAACAGTCCGTCTGCAACCCAGTCTCCAAACTCTGCTCTCTGTAACAATCCTTCTGCACCTCAGGCTTCAAACTCTGCTCTCTGCGATTGTCCTTCTGCACCTCAGTATCCAAAAACTACTCTGTAAATGTACTGCTGAATCCCTTCTCCAAACTCTGCTCTTTGTAATGGGCCTTCTGCACCCCAGTCTCCAACCTCTGTTCTCTATAACAATCCTTCTGCACTCAAGTCTCAAAATTTTGCTCTCTATAACGATCCTTCTGCACCCCAGTACCTAAACTCTGCTCTCTGCAAAAGTCCTTCTGCACCCCAGTCTCCAACATGTGCTCTCTGCAAATGTCCTTTTGCACCTCAGTCTGAAAACTCTGTTCTCTACAGCGATCCTTCTGCACCCCAGTCTCCAACCTCTGCTCGCTGTAACAGTCTTGCTGCACATTGGTCTACAACTCTGCTCTCTGTAAAATCCTTGTGCAACCTTGTCTGAAAACTCAGTCTGAAAACTCTGTTCTCTACAGCGATCCTTCTGCACCCCAGTCTCCAACCTCTGCTCGTTGTAACAGTCCTGCTGCACATTGGTCTACAACTCTGCTCTCTGTAAGATCCTTGTGCAACCTTGTCTGAAAACTCAGCTCTCTATAGGAGTTCTACTGCACCCCAGTCTCCAAACTCTGCTCTCTGCAACGATACTTCTTCAACTAAGTCTCGAAACTCTACTCTCTGTAACAGTTCTTCTGCACCCCAGTCTCAAACCTCTGCTGTCTTAAATGGTCTTTCTGTACACCAGTTTCTAACGTCTGCTCTCTGCAACAATCCTTCTGCACCCCAGTCTCCAACCTCTGCTCGCTGCAACGATCCCTGTGCACCCCAGTATCCAATATCTGTTCTATGCAACAGTCCTTCTGCACCCCTGTCTCCAACCTCTGCTCTCTGAAACAGTCCTTCTGAACCTCAGTCTGAAAACGCTGTTCTCTGCAATGATCCTTCTGCACCACAGTCTCCAAACTCTGCTCTCTGTAACACTCCTGTTGCACCTCAGTCTCGAAACTCTGCTCACTGTAGGATCATTCTGCAACCCTGTCTCCAAACTCTGCTCTATGTAACAGTTCTTTTGCACACCAGTCTCCACCCTCTGCTCTTTGCAAGAGTCCTTCTAAAACCCAGTCTCCAAACTCTGCTTTCTGCAACAGTCCTTCTGCACCCCAGTCTCCAAATTCTGTTCTCTTTAACAATCCTTCCCAACCTCAGTTACCAAACTCTGATCTCTATAATGGTCCTTCTGCACCACAGTCTCCAACCTCTGCTCTCTGTAACAATCCCTCTGCACCCCAGTCTAAAAACTCTGCTCTCTACAACAATCCTTTTGCACCCCAGTTTCTAACCTCTGCTCTCTACAAAAGTCCTTATGCGCCAAAGTCTCAAACACCTGCTCCCTGCAATAGTCTTTCTGCACCTCTGTCTGACAACTCTGCTCTCTGCAACAATAATTTTGCTCCTCAGTCTCCAACCTCTGCTCTCTGAAACAGTCCTTCTGCTCCACAGTCTCCAACCTCTGCTGTCTGTAACAGTCCTTCTGTCCCGCAGTCTCCAACCTCTTCTCTCTGTAATGGTTCTTCTGCACCCCAGTCTACAAACTCTGCTTTCAGCAACGATCCTTTTGCACCCCGTCTTCAACCTCTGCTCTCTGCAAAAGTCCTTCTGTACCCCAGTCTCCAACATCTGCTCTCAGCAACAGTCCTTTTGAACCTAAGTCTGAAAACTCTGCTCTCTGCAACGATCCTTGTGCACACCACTCTCCAAACTCTGCTTTTTGTAACAGTCCTACTGCACCTCAGTCTCCAAAATCTACTCTCTGTAACAGTGCTTCTGAACCCCAGCCTCCAACCTCTGATCTCTGTAAGATCCTTCTGCACCCAAGTTTCCAAATCTGCTCTCTGTAACATTCCTTATCCTCCCCAGACTCCAACCTCTGCTCTCTCTAACAGTCCTTCTGCTCCCCAGTCTCCAACTTCTGCTCTCTGTAACAGTCTTTTTGTACCTCAGTCCCCAACCTCTGCTCTCTGTAATGGTCTTTCTGCACACCAGTCTTCAAACTCTCCTTTCTGCATCATTCCTTTTGCCCCGCAGTTTCCAACCTCTGCTCTCTGCAACATTCCTTCTGCACCTCAGTCTCCATCCTCTGCTCTCTGCAACAGTTCTTCTGCACCCCAGTCTCCAACCTCTGCTCTCTGCAACAGTTTGTCTGCATCCCAGTATCCAAGATCTGCACTCTGAAACAGTCCTTCTCCACAGCAGTCTCCAATCTCTGCTCTCTGTAACAGTCCTCCTGTAGTGCAGGCTCCAAAATCTGCACTCTGTAAGGGTTCTTCTGCTCCCCAGTCTTCAACCTCTGCTTTCTGTATCAGTTCTTCTGCACCAAAGTCTCAAACCTCTGTATCTGCAACAATCTTTCTACACCGCAGTCTCCAAACTCTGCTATCTGCAACACTCCTTCTGCACCCCAGGCTCCAACCTCTGCTCTCTGTAACAATCCTTCTGCATCACAGTCTCAAAACTCTGCTCTCTACAATGGTGCTTCTGCACCTCAGACTCTAACCTCTACTCTCTGTAACAGTCCTCCTGCAGCTCAGTCTCCAACATCTGCTCTCTCTAAGATCCTTCTGCTACCCAGTCTGTAAACTCTGTGCTCTGTAACAGTCCTCTGCACCTCTTCTCCAAACTCTGTTCTCTGTAACATTCCTTTTGGACGCTGGTCTCAAACCTCTGCTCCCTACAACGATCCTTCTGCACCACAGTCTCCATCCTCTGCTCTCTACAACAGTCCTTCTGCACCTCATTCTCCAATATCTGCTCTCTGCAACAGTCCATCTGCACCTCAGTCTGAAAACTCTGTTCTCTGCAACGATCCTTCTGCACCCCAGTATGCAACCTCTGTTCTCTGTAACAGTCCTGATGTACCACAGTCTCTAAGCTCTGCTCTCTGTAAGATCCTTCTGCAACCCTGTCTCCAAACTTTGCTGTCTGTAACAGTCCTTGTGCACCCCAGTCTCCAACCTCTGTTCTTTGTAACAGGCCTTTTGCACCCCATTCTCCAACCTCTGCTCTCTGCAACAGTCCTTCTGCACCCAAGTCTCCAAACTCTGCTTTCTGTATCAGTCCATCTGCACCCCAATCTCCATCCTCTGTTCTCTGTAACAGCACTTATGCATCTCAGTCTACAAACTCTGCTCTCTGCAACAGTCTTTCTGCAACCCAGTCTCCAACATCTGCTCTCCGCAACAGTTCTTCTGCACCAAAGTCTCCAACCTCAGCCTCTGTAACAGTCCTACTGCAACACAGTCTTCAACCTGTACTCTCTGCAACAGTCCTTCTTCACCCAAATCTCAAACCTGTGCTCTCCGCAACAGCCCTGCTAAACCCCATGTCCAGCCTCTGCTCTCTGCAGCAGTCCCTCTGAGACCAAGTCGCAAACGTCTGCTCTCTGTAACATTCCTTCTGCACCTCAGTCTCCAACCTCTGCTCTCTGTAATGGTCCTTCTGCACCTCGGTCTCTACTCTCTGTAAAAGTACTTCTGCACCCCTTCTTCAAACTCTGCTCTTCGTAACATTCCTTCTGCACCCCGGTCTCCGACCTCTGTTCTCTATAACGATCCTACTGCACCCCAGTCTCCAACCTCTGGTCTTTTTACCAGTTCTTCAGCACCACAGGCTCCAAACTCTGTTCTCTGTAACAGTCTTTCTGCACTTAAGTCTCCAACCTTTCTCTCTGCAACAGTCCTTCTGCACTCCAGTCTCCAACCTCTGCTCTCTGCAACAGTCCTTCTGCACCTCAGTCTGAAAACTCTGTTCTCTGCAACGATCCTTCTGCACCCTAGTCACCAACCTCTACTCTCTGTAACAGTCCTGCTGCACCTTGGTCTACAACCTCTGCTCTCTATAAGTTCTTTGTGCAACATTTTCTAAAAACTCTGCTCTCTGTAACAGTTCTTCTGCACCCTAGTTTCTGACCTCTGCTCTCTGTAAAAGGCCTTTTGCATGCCAATCTCCAACCTCTACTCTCTGTAACAGTCCTATTGCACCTCAGTCTCCAACCTCTGCTCTCTGCAACAGTCCTTTTGCACCTCAGTCTCCAATCTCTGCTCTAAGCAACGATTGATTTGCACCTCAGTATTCAAACTCTACTCTGTGTAACAGTCCTTCTGCTCCCCAGTCTCTTACCTCTGATGTCTGCAACGATCCTTCTTCACCCTAGTCTGCAAGGTCTGCTCTCTGCAACAAACCTTCTGCACCCCAGTCTCCAACATCTGCTCTATGCAACAGTCCTACTGCACCCTGTCTCCAACCTCTGCTCTGTGTAATATCCTTCTGCACCACAGTTTCAAAACTCTGCTCCCAGTAACATTCCTTCTCCACCCTATTCTCCAACCTCTGTCCTCTGCAACAGTTTTCTGCTCCCCAGACTCAGAGATCTGCTCTCTGTAACAGTCCTTCTGTACCGCAGTCTCCAAACACTGCTCTTTTTAACAGTCCTTTTTCACTCCAGTCTACAACCTATGCTTTCTGTACCAGTCTGTCTGATCACCAGTCTCCAACCTCTGTTCCCTGTATCTATCCTTCTGCACCTCGGTCTCCAACCTGTGCTCTACATAAGAGTTCTTCTGCACCCCAGTCTCCAACCTCTGCTCTTGGTAACAGTCCTATATGGCAGTCTCCAAACTCTGCTCTCTGTAACGGTCCTTTTGAACCCCAAATTCCACACTCTGCTTCCTGTGACAATCCTTCTGCACCGGAGGCTCCAAAAACTCCTCTCTGTAACAGTCTTTCTACACCTCAGTCTCTAACCTCTGCTCTCTGTAACAGTCCTTCTGCACCTCAGTCTGAAACCTCTGCTCTCTGCACGATACTTCTGCACCCCAGTCTCAAACCACTGCTCTCTGTAACAGTCCACCTGCACCTTAGTCTCCAACCTCGGCTCTCTGTAAGATCCTTCAGCAACCCAGTCTCCAAACTCTGCTCTCTATAACAGTCCTTCTGCACCCCATTCTCCAAACTCTCCTCTCTGTACCAGTCCTTCAACATCCCAGTCTCCAACCTCTGCTCTCTGCAACAGTCCTTTGCACCCCAGTCTCCAACCTCTGCTCTCTGCAACAGTCCTTCTGCACCACAGTCTCCAACCTCTACTCTATGTAACAGGACTTCTGTACCTCAGTCTCCAATCTCTGCTCTCTGCAACAGTCCTTCTGCACCACAGACTCCAAACTCTGGTCTCTGTAAGATCCTTCTGCACTCCAGCTTCCAAACTCTGTTCTCTGTAACATTCCTTCTCCTACCCCCTCTTTATCCTCTGCTTTGTGCAAGTGTCCTGCTGCACCTCAGTCTCCATACTCTGTCCTCTGCAACAGTCCTTCTGCTACCCAGTCTCCAACATCTGCTCTCTGTAACCGTCCTTCTGTACCGCAGTCTCCAACCACTGCTCTCCGTAACTGGCCTTCTGCACACCAGTCTCCAAATACTGCTTTCTGTATCAGTCCTTCTGCACCTCAGTCTCCAACCTCTGCTCTCTGAAATAGTGCTTCTGCAACTCAGTCTCCAACCTGTGCTCTCTGTAACATTTCTTCTGCACCCCAGTCTCCAAACTCTGCTCTCTCAAACAGTTTTTCTATGGCGCAATCTCCAAACTCTGGTCTCTGTAACGGTCCTTCTGCACCTCAATTTCCAACCTCTACTTTCTGTAACAGTCCTTCTGCACCTCAGTCTGATACCTCTGCTCTCTACACGATCCTTCTGCACCCCACTTTAAAAACATTGCTCTCTGTAACAGTCCAACTGCACCTCAGTCTTCCAACTCTCCTCTCTGTAACAGGCCTTCTGCAACCCAGTATCCAAAGTCTTCTCTCTGTGGCAGGCCGTCTGCACCCCAGTCTCCAAAATCTGCTCTCTGTAACGATCCTTCTGAACCCCAGTCTCCAACCTCTGCTCTCTGCAACAGTCCTTCTGCACCACAGTCTCCAAATTCTCCTCTCTGTAAGATCCTTCTGCACACCTGTATCAAACCTCTGCTCTCTGTAACAGTCCTTCTTCATCCAAGTCTCCAAACTCTGCTCTCTGTAACAGAACTTCCACACCTCAGTCTCTATCCTCTGCTCTCTGCAACAGTCCTTCTGCTGCATATTCTCTAACCGCTGCTCTCTACAACAGTCCTTCTGAACCCAAGTTACCAACATCTGCTCTCTGCAACAGTCCTTCTGCACCCCAGTCTCCAACATCTGCTCTCTGCAACAGTTCTTCTGCATCTCAGTCTGAAAGCTCTGCTCTCTGCAACGACCCTTCTGCACCAAAGTCTCCTACCTCTGCTCTCTGTAACAGTTTTTCTGCACCTCAGTCTCCCAACTGTGCTCTCTGTAAGATCCTACTGAAATCCAGTCTTTAATCTCTGCACTCTGTAACAGTCCTTCTGCACTACAGTCTCCAACCTCTGCTCTCTGTAACAGGCCTTCTGCACTCCAGTCTCCAACCTCTTCTCTCTGCAACAATTCTTCTCCACCCCAGTCTCCAACATCTGCTCTCTGCAACAGTCCTTTTCACCCTAGTTTCCGAACTCTGCTCTCTGTAAGATCCATCTGAACCCCAGTCTTCTACCTCTGCTCTCTGTAACAGTCCTTCTGCACACCAGTCTCCAAACTCTGATCTCTGTAACAGTTCTTCTGCACCTCAGTCTCCAACCTCTGCTCTATGTAATAGTCCTTCTGCAACCCAGCCTCTAAAATCTGCTCTCTGCAACAGTCCTTCTGCACCCCAGTCTCCAACATCTGCTCTCTGCAAGAGTCCTTCTGAACCCCAGTCTCTAAACTCTTCCCTCTGCAACGATTCTTCTGGAACCCAGTCTCCAACGTCTGCTCTCTTTAAGATCCTTCTGCACTCAAGTATTCAAACTGTGCTCTCTGTAACATTTCTTCTCCACCTCAGACTCTAACCTCTTTCCTCTGCAACAGTTTTCTGCTCCCCAGACTCCAAGATTTGCTCTCTGTAACAGTCCTTCTGTACCACAGTCTCCAAATTCTGCTCTTTGTAACGGTCCTTCTTCACTCCAGTCTCAAACCTATGCTTTCTGTAACAGTCTGTCTTATCCCCAGTCTCCAACCTCTGTTCTCTGAATCTATCATTCTGCACCTCGGTCTCCAACCTGTGCTCTATGTAAGAGTTCTTCTGCACCCCAGTCTCCAACCTATGCTCTCAGTAACAGTCCTATACCGCAGTCTGCATCCTCTGCTCTCTGTAACGGTCCTTCTGCACCCTAATTTCCAAACTCTACTTCCTGTAACAGTACTTCTGCACCTGAGTCTCCAAACACTCCTCTCTGTAACAGTCTTTCTACAGCTCAGTCTCCAACCTCTGATCTCTGTAACAGTTCTTCTGTACCCCAGTCTGAAAACTCTGCTCTCCGCATGATACTTCTGCACCCCAGTCTCAAACCACTGCTCTCTGTAAATGTCCACCTGAACCTCAGTCTCCAACTTCTGCTCTCTGTAAGATCCTTCAGCAACCCAGTCTTGAAACTATGCTCTCTATAACAGTCCTTCTGCAACCCAGTGTCCAAACTCTCCTCCCTGTACCAGTCCTTCAGAACCCCAGTCTCCAAACACTGCTCTCTGTAACAGTCCTTCTGCACTCCAATCTCCAACCTCTGCTCTCTGCAACAGTCCTTCTGCACCCAAGTCTCAAACCTCTGCTCTCTGCAACAGTCCTTATGCACCCCAGTCTTCACACTCTGCTCTCTGCAACGATCCTTCTGGACCCCAGTCTGCAACCACTGCTCTCTGTAACAGTCCTTCTGCACCACAGTCTGCAAACTCTGGTCTCTGTAAGATCCTTTGCACTCCAGTTTCAAAACTCTGCTCTCTGTAACATTCCTTCTGCACCCCAGTCATTTACCTCTGCTTTCTTCAAGTGTCCTGCGGCACCCCAGTCTCTAACCTCTGTCCTCTGCAACAGTCCTTCTGCTTCCGAGTCTTCAACATCTGCTCTCTGTAACAGTCCTTCTGTACCGCAGTCTTCAAACTCTGCTCTTCGTAAGGGGCCTTCTGCACCCCAGTCTCCAAACTCTGCTTTCTGTATCAGTCCTTCTGAACCTCAGTCTCAAAACTCTGATCTCTGTATCTCTCCTTCTGCACCTCATTCTCCAACCTATGCTCTCTGTAACAGTTTTTCTATACCGGAGTCTCCAAACTCTTGTCTCAGTAACGGTCCTTCTGCACCCCAATTTCCAACATCTGCTTTCTGTAACAATCCTTCTGCACCTTATACTCCAAACTCTGCTGTCTGTAACAGACCTTATACCCCTCATTCTCTAACCTCTGCTCTCTGTAACAGTCCTTTTGCACCTCAGTCTGAAACCTCTGCTCTCTGCACGATCCTTCTGCACCGAAGTCTCCAAACACTGCTCTCTGTAACAGTCCACCTGCACCTCAGTCTCCAAAGTCTGGTGTCAGTAAGATTCTTCAGCAACCCAGTTTCCAAACTCTGCTCTCTATAACAGTCTTTCTGCACCACAGTCTCCAAACTCTCCACTCTGTAACAGGCCTTCTGCACCTGAGTCTCCAACCTCTGCTCTCTGCAATGATCCTACTTCACCCTAGTCTCCTACCTCTGATCTCTGAAACAGTCCTTCTGCACCTCAGTCTCCAAATTCTGCTCTCTGTAAGATCCTTCTTCACCCCAGTATCCAACCTCTGCTCTCTGCAACAGTCTTTCTGCCCCCCAGTCTCCAACCTCTGGTCTCTGTAGCAGGACTTCCGCACCTCAGTCTCCAACCTCTGCTCTCTGCAACAGTCCTTCTGCACGACAGTCTCCAACCTCTTCTTTCTACAACAGTCCTTCTGCACCCTAATTACCAACATCTGCTTTCTGCAACAGTCCTTCTGCACCCCAGTCTCCAACATCTGCTCTCTGCAGCAGTTCTTTTGCACCTCAGACTGAAAACTCTGCTCTCTACAATGACCCTTCTGCACCCCAATCTCCTACATCTACTCTCTGTAACTGTCCTTCTGCACCTCAGTCTCCCAACTCTGCTCTCTGTAAGATACTTCTGCAACCCAGTCTTTTAACTCTGCACTCTGTAACAGTCCTTTAGAACCCCAGTCTCCAAACTCTGCTCTCTGTTATATTTATCTGAACCCCAGTCTCCAACCTCTGCTCTCCGTAAGGGTACTTCTGCCCCACGTATTTAACTTCTGCTCTCTGTAACAGTCCTACTGCACCTCAATATCCAACCTCTGCTCTGTGTAACAGACCTCCTGCACCCCAGTTTCTAAAATCTGCTCTCTTCAACAGTCTTTCTGCACCCCCTATCCAACATCTGCTCTCTGCAACAGTCCTTCTGCACCCCAGTCTCCAACATCTGCACTCTGTAACAGTCCTTATGCACCACAGTCTCCAATTTCTACTCTCTGTAAGATACTTCTGCACTCCAGTCAAAACTCTGCTCTCTGTAACATTCCTTCTCCACCACTGTCTACATCCTCTGTCCTCAGCAACATTCCTCTTCTCCCAAGACTCCGAAATCTGCTCTCTGTAACAGTCCTTCTGTACTGCAGTCTCCAACCTCTGCTCTTTGTAACTTTCCTTCTAAATTTCAGTCTCCATCCTCTGCTTTCTGTAACAGTCTGTCTGTACCCCACTCTCCAACCTCTGTTTTCTGTATCTATCCTTCTGCACCTCAGTCTCCATCCTCTGTTCTATGGAAGAGTCCTTCTGCACCCCAGTCTTCAACCTCTGCTCTCGGTAACAATCATATACCGCAGTCTTCAAACTCTGCTCTCTGTAACGGTCCTTCTGCACCCCAATTTTCAAACTCTGCTTCCTGTAACAGTCATTCTGCACCTTAGTCTCCAAACTTTCCTCTTTGTAGCAGTCCTTCTACACCTCAGTCTCCAACCTCTGCTCTCTGTAACAGTCCTTCTGCACCTCAGTCTGAAACCTCTGCTCTCTGCACAATCCTTCTGCACGCCAGTCTAAAACCACTGCTCTCTGTAAGAGTCCACCTGCACCTCAGTCTCCAACTTCTGCTCTCTGTAAGATCCTTCAGCAACCCAGTCTTCAAACACTGCTCTCTATAACAGTCCTTCTGCACCCCAGTCTCCAAACTCTCCTCTCTGTAACAGGCCTTCTGAACGCCAGTCTCCAAACTCTGCTCTCTGCAAGGATCCTTCTGCACCCAAGTCTCCAAACTCTGCTCTCTGTAATGATCCTACTGCACCCCAGTCTTCAACCTCTGATCTCTACAACAGTCCTTCTGCACATCAGCCTGAAACCTCTGCTCTCTGCACAATCTTTCTGCACCCCAGTCTCCAAACTCTACTCTATCTAATAAGATTTCTGCACCTCAGTCTCCCACACCTCCTCTCTGTAACAGGCCTTCTGCAGGCCAGTCTCCAAACTCTATTCTCTGTAACAGGCCTCGGCACCTCATTCTCCAAAATCTTCTCTCTGCAACGATTCTTCTTCACCCTAGTCTCCAACCTTGCTCTCTGCAATGATCCTAGTGCACCCCAGTCTCTAACCTCTGATCTCTGCAACAGTGCTTCTGCACCTCAGTCTCCAAATTCTGCTCTCTGTAAAATCCTTCTGCACCCCTGTATCCAACCTCTGCTCTCTGTACCAGTTCTTCTGTATCTTAGTCTCCAAACTATGCTCTCTGTTACAGGCCTTCCACACCTCAGTCTCCAAACTCTGCTCTATGCAACAGTCCTCTGCACCACAGTCTCCATCTTATGCTCTCTAAAACAGTCCTTCTGCACCCTAGTTACCAACATCTGCACTCTGCAACAGTCCTTCTGCACCCCAGTCTCCAACATCTGCTCTCTGCAACACTTCTGTACCTCAGTCTGAAAACTCTGCTCTCTGCAACGACTCTTCTGCACCCCAGTCTCCTACCTCTGCTCTCTGTAACAGTCCTTCTACACCTCAGTCTCCAAACTCTGCTCTCTGAAAGACCCTTCTGCAACCCAGTATTTAAACTCTGCAATCTGAAACAGTCATTCTGCACAACAGTCTTTAAACTCTGCTCTCTGCAACAGAACTTCTGCACTCCAGTCTCCAACCACTTCTCTCTTCAACGATTCTTCTCCACCTCAGTCTCCAACATCTGCTCTCTGCAACAGTCCTTTGCACCCCAGTCTCCAAACTCTGCTCTGTGTAATATCCATCTGAACCCCAGGCTCCAACCTCTGCTCTCTGTAAATGTCCTTCTTCACCCCACTCATCAAACTCTGCTCTCTGTAACAGTCCTTCTTAAACCAAGTCTCCAATATCTGCTCTCTGCAACAGTACTTCTCCATCCCAGTCTCCAAACTCTGCTCTCTGCAACGATCCTTCTGGACCCCAGTCTCCAACGTCTGCTCTCTGCAACAGTCTTTCTGCACCACAGTCTTTAACCTCTGCTCTCTGTAATATCATTCTGCACTCCAGTTTCCAGACTCTGCTCTTTGTAACATTATTTCTGCATTCCAGTCTCCAACCTCTTTCCTATGAAACAGTACTTCTGCTCCCCAGACTCCAAGATCTGCTCTCTGTAACAGTCCTTCTGTACCGCAGTCGTTAACCTGTGCTCTTGGTAAGGGTCCATCTACACCCCAGTCTCCAACCTCTGCTTTCTGTATCAGTCTGTCTGAACCCCAGTCTCTAACCTCTGTTCTCTGTATCTAACCGTGTGCACCTCAGTCTACAACCTATGCTCTATGTAAGAATCCTTCTGCACCCCAGTCTCCAACCTCTGCTTTCTGTATCAGACTGTCTGAACCCCAGTCTCTAACCTCTGTTCTCTGTATCTAACCGTGTGCACCTCAGTCTACAACCTATGCTCTATGTAAGAATCCTTCTGCACCCCAGTCCCCAACCTCTGTTCTCGGTAACAGTTCTATACTGCAGTCTCCAACCTATGCTCTCTGTAACAGTCTTTCTGCACCACAATTTCCAAACTCTGCTTCCTGTAACAGTCCTTCTGCACCTGAGTCTCCAAACTAACGTATGTGTAACAGTCTTTCTACACCTCAGTTTCCAACGTCTGCTCTTTGTAACCGTCATTCTTGACCTCAGTCTGAAACCTCTGCTCTCGGCACGATCCTTCTGCACCCCAGTCTCAAACCACTGCTCACTGTAACAGTCCACCTGCACCTCAGTCTCCAACCTCTGCTCTCTGTAAGATCCTTCAGAAACCCAGTCTCCAAACTCTGCTCTCTATAACAGTCCTTCTGCACCCCAGTCTCCAAACTCTTCTCTCTGCAACAGTCCTTCTGCACCCCAGTCTCGAACACCTGCTCTCTGCAACAGTCCTTCTGAACCTCATTCTGAAAACTCTGCTCACTTAAACCACCCTTCTGCACGCCAGTCTCCTAATTCTGCTCTCTGTAACAGTCCTTCTGCACTTCATTCTCCCAACTCTGCTCTCTTTAAGATCTTTCTACAACCCATTCTTTAAATTCTGCACTCTGTAACAGTCTTTATGCACAACAGTCTCCAAACTTTGCTCTCTGTAACAGGACTTCTGCATCCCAGTCTTCAACCTCTGCTCTGTGTAACAGTCCTTCTATACTGCAGTTTCCAAACTCTTCTCTCTGTAATGGTCCTTCTGCACCCCACTCTCCAACCTCTGCTTTCTCTATCAGTCCTTCTACACTCAAGACTTTAACCTCTGCTCTCTGTAACAGTCCTTATGCACCTCAGCCTCCAACGTCTGCTCTCTGCAACAGTCCTTTGGCACCCCAATCTCCAACCTCTGGTCTCTGCAAAAGTCCTTATACACCCAAGTCTTTAACCTCTACACTCTGCAACAGTACTTCTGCACCTAAGTCTCCAACCTCTTCTCTTTGCAAAGGTCTTTCTGCACCTCAGTCTTCAACATCTGCTCTCTGTAACAGTCCTTCTGCACCCCAGTCTCCAAAATCTGCTCTCTGTAACAGTCCTTCGGCACCCCAGTCTCCACCCTCTGGTCTCTTCAACGATATTTTTACACCCAAGTCTCCAAACTCTGCTCTCTTCAACAGTTCTTCTGCACCCCAGTCTCCAAAATCTGCTCTCTGCAACAGTTTTTCTAAACCTCATTCTTAAAACTCAGCTCTCTGCAATGATCCTTGTGGACCAAAGTCTACAACCTCTGCTCTCTCTGACAGTCCTTCAGCACCTCAGTCACCAACCTCTGCTCTCTGCAAGATCCTTATGGCACCCAGTCTCCAAACGCTGCTCTATGTTACAGGCCTTCTGCTCCCCAGTCTCCAAGATCATCTCTGTGTAACATGTTTTCTGCACCTCAGTCTCCAACCTCTTCTCTCTGCAACGATCTTTCTGCACCCCATTCTGCAACCTCTGCTCTCTGCAACAGTCCAATTGCACCCCAGTCTCCAACCTCTGCTCTCTGCAACAGTACGACTGTACCACAGTCTCCAACCTCTATTCTCTGTAACGGTCTTTCTGCACCCCAGTCTCCAAACTCTGCTTTCTGTATCCGACATTCTGCACCCCAGGCTTCAACCTCTGCTCTCTGTAACAGTCTTTCCCCGCAGTCTCCAACCTCTGCAACAGTCCTTCTGCACCCCTGTCTGGAAACATTGCACTCTGCACAGTCCTTCTGCACCCAGACTCCAACCTGTGCTCTCATCAACAGTCCTTTTGAACCTCAGTTTCCAAACACTGCTCTCTGTAACAGTTTTTCTGCACCTCAGTCTTAAACAACTGCACTCTGCAACAGGCCTTCTGCCCCCCAGTCTCCAAACTCTGCTCTTTAGAACAGTCCTTCTATACCCAAGTCTCCATAATCTACTCTCTGCAATGATGCCTCTGCACCCCAGTTTCCAAACTCTGCTCTCTGTAACATTCCTTCTGCACCCCAGTTTCCAACGTCTGCCCTCTGCAATGGTCCCTCTGCACACCAGTCTCCAAACTTGTTCTCTACAACAGTTCTTCTGTACCACAGTCTTCAAACTCTGTTCTCTGTATACGTCTCTCTGCACCCCAGTCTCAAAACTCTGCTTTCTGTATCAGTCCTTCTGCACCACAGTCTCCAAACTCTGCTCTCTGTAACAGTCTTTCTGAACCTCACTCTTCAAACTCTGCTCTCTGCAACAGTCCTTCTACACACCAGTCTTATACCTCTGCTCTCTGCAACAGTCCTTCTGAATCCCAGTCTCCAACATCTGCTCTCTTCAACAGTCCTTCTCCATGCCAGTCTCCATCATCTGCTCTCTGTAACAGTTCTTCTGTACTGCAGTCTTCAAACTCTGTTTTCTGTTACGGTCCTTCTGCACCCCACTCTCCAACCTCTGCTTCCTCTTTAAGTCCTTCTGCACTCAGGTCTCCAACCTCTGCTCTTTGTAATAGTCCTTCTGAACCTCAGTCTCCAACGTCTACTCTCTGCAACAGTCCTTCGGCACCGCAGTCTCCAACCTCTGCTCTCTGTTATAGTCCTTCTGTACTACAGTCTCCAACTTCTTCTCTCTGTAATGGTCCTTCTGGACCCCAGGCTCCAAACTCTGCTTTCTTTATCAGTCCTTCTGCACCCGGGTCTCTAAACTCTGCTTTCTGTAACAGTCTTTCTGTAACTCGGACTACAATTTCTGCTCTCTGTAAGGGTTTTTCGGCACCCGAGTCTCCAACCTCTGCTTTCTGTATCAGTCCTTTTGCACCCCAGTCTCCAACCTCTGCTCTCTGTAACAATCCTTCTTCACCTCGGTCTCCAATGTCTGCGCTCTACAAGGGTCCTTTTGCACCTCAGTCTTCAACCTCTTCTCTCTGTAACAGTGCTTCTGCACCTCAGTCTCTAATTTTGCTCTCCTTCATATCTTTCTGAAACCCAGTATTCAAACTCTGCTCTCTGTACCAATCTTTCTGCACCCCAGTCTCCAAACTCTTCTGTCTGTAACAGGCCTTCTGCACCCCAGTCTCTGAACTCTGCTTTCTGTATCAGTCCTTCTGCACCCCAGTCATCAACCTCTGTTCTCTACAACACTTCTTTTGCACCCCAGTCTACAAATTCTGCTGTCTGTAACAGGCTTTCTGCACCACAGTCTCCAAACTCTGCTCTGTAACAGTCTTTCTCCACCACAGTCTGCAAACTCTGCACTCTGCAATTGTCCTACTGCACCCAGTCTCCAACGTCTGCTCTCTACAACAGTCCTTCTGCACCCCAGTCTTCAACATCAGCTCTCTACAACAGTCCTTCTCCACCCCAGTCTCGAACCTATGCTCTCTGTAACAGTACTTTTGTACTACAGTTTCCAAACTTTTATTACTGTAACGGTCCTTCTGCACCCCACTCTCCAACTTCTGCTTTCTCTATCAGTCCTTCGGCACTCAATCTACAACCTGTGCTCTGTAACTGTCCTTCTGCATTTCAGTCTCTAACGTCTGCTAGGTGCAACAGTCTTTCGGGACCCCAAACTTCAATCTCTGCTTTCTGCAACAGTCCTACACCCAAGTCTCCAGCCTCTTCACTCTGCAACAGTCCTTCTGGACCTCAGTCTCCAACCTAGTCTCTTTGCCAAGGTCTTTCTTCACCTCAGTCTTCAACATCTACTCTCTGTAACAGTCCTTCTGCACCTCAGTCGCCAACGTCTGCTCTCTGTAAGATCCTTCTAAAAACCAGTCTCCAAACTCTGCTTTCTATAACAGTCTTTCTGCACCCCAGACTCAAAATTCTGCAATCTGTAAAACTCCTTTGGCACCCCAGTCTGCACCCTATGTTCTCTGCAACGATCCTTCTACACCCAAGTTTCCAACCTCTGCTCTCTGCATCAGTTCTTCTGCACCCCAGTCCCCTACATCTGCTCTCTGCAACAGTTTTTCTAAACCTCATTCTAAAAACTCTGCTCTCTGAAAGGATCCTTCTGGACACCAGTTTTCAACCTCTGCTCTCTCTGAATGTCCTTCGGCACCTCAGTCACCAACCTCTGCTCTCTGTAAGATCCTTATGCCACTCAGTCTCCAAACTCTGCTGTGTGTTACATGTCATCTGCTCCCCAGTCTCCAAGCTCTGCTATATGTAACAGGCCTTCTGAACCTCAGTATCCAACCTCTTCTCTCTGCAGCAATCCTTCTGCACCCCATTCTCCAATCTCTGCTCTCTGCATCAGTCCTATTGCACCCCAGTCTCCAACCTCTGCTGTCTGTAAGATCCTTCTGCACACCTGTCTCAAACCTCTGCTCTCTTTAACAGTTCTTTTGTACAGCAGTCTCAAACCTCTATTCTCTGTAACAGTCTTTCTGCACCCAGTCTCCAAACACTGTACTCTGCACAGTCCTTCTGTACCCAGTCTCCAACCTCTCCTTTCTGTGACAGTTCTTCTGCACTTTAGTCTCTAAACCCTGATCTCTGTAACAGTTTTTCTACACCTAAGTCTTCAACAACTGCTCTCTGCAACAGTCCTTCTTCACCCCAGTCTCCAAACTCTGCTCTCTAGAACAGTCCTTCTATACACCAGTCTCCATAATCTACTCTCTGCAACGATCCTTCTGCACCCCAGTGTCCAAAGTCTGCTCTCTGCAACAATCCTTCTGCACCCCAGTCTCAAAAATTTCCTCTCTGTAAGATCGTTCTGGTCCCCAGTCACCAAACTCAGCTCTCAGTATTAGTTCTTCTGCACCCCAGTCTCCAAACACTGCTCTCTGTAACAGTTTTTCTGCACCTCAGTCTTCAACCACTGCTCTCTGCAACAGTGCTCCTGCACCCCAGTCTCCAACGTCTTCTCTCTGCAACAATCGTTCTGCACCCAAGTCTCCAAACATTCCTCTCTTTAAGATTCTTCTGCACCCCAGTTTCCAAACTCTGCTTTCTGTAACATTTCTTCTGCACCGCAGTCTCCAACGTCTGCCCTCTGCAATGGTCCCTATGCACCCCAGTCTCCATACCTGTTCTCTACAACAATTCTTCTGTACCGCAGTCTCTAAACTCTGCTCTCTGTAATGGTCCTACTGCACCCCAGTCTCCAAAATCTGCTTTCTGTATCAGTCCTTCTGGACCACAGTCTTCAACCTCTGCTCTCCTCCACAGTCCTTCTGCACCCCAGTATCCAACATCTACTCTGCAAGAGTCCTTCTGCACCACAGTCTCCAACATCTGCTCTCTGTAACAGTCCCTCTGTACTGCAGTCTCCAAACTCTGCTCTCTGTAACGGTCTTTCCGCACCCAAGTTTACAAACTCTGCTCTCTGTAACATTCCTTCTCCAACCCAGTCTCCAACCTCTGCTTACTGCAACAGTCTTTCTGCATCTCAGTCTCTAAACTATGCTCCCTGTAGCAGCCCTTCTGCACCTCAGTCTCCAACCTCTGCTTTCTGCAACAGTCCTTCTACACCCCAGTTGCCAAACTCTGCTCTCTGGAAGGATTCTTCTACACCCCAGTCCCCAACGTCTGCTCTCTGCAACAGTCCTTCTGCACCTGAGTCTCCAAACTCTGCTCTCTGTAAGATCCTTCTGCAACCCGGTCTCTGAACTCTGCTCTCTGTAACAGTCCTTCTGTACCGCAGTCTTCAAACTATGCTCCCTGTAAAGGTCCTACTGCACCCCAGTCTCCAAACTCTGCTTTGTGTATCAGTCCTTCTGCACCACAGTCTCCAACGTCTGCTCTCTGCTACAATCCTACTGAACCCCAGTCTTCATCATCTAATCTCTTCAACAGTCCTTCTGCACCCCAGTCTCCAAACTCTGCTCTCTGTAACAGTCCTTCTGTACTGCAGACTCCAAACTCTTCTCTCTGTAATGGTCCTCCTGTACCCCAGTCTCCAAACTCTGCTTTCTGTATCATTCCTTCTACACCCCTGTCTCAATCCTCTGCTCTCTGTAACAGTCCTTCTGCACTTCAGTCTCCAACTTCTGCTCTCTGCAATAGTCCTTCTGCACCCAAATCTCCAACTTCTGCTCTATGCAACAGTCCTTCTGCACCTCATTATCCAAACTCTGTTCTCTCTAACAATCCTTCTGCACCCTAGTCCACAAATTCTGCTCTCTGCAAAGGTCCTTCTTCATTTCACTCTTCAACCTGTCCTCGCTGTAATATGCTTCTTTACCCCAGTGTCCAAACTCTACTCTCAGTAACAGTTCTTCTGCTCCCCTGTCTCCAATCTCTGCTTTTTGTAAAAGTCTTTTTGCACCGCAGTCTCCAATCTCAGCTCTCTGTAATGGTCCTTCGGCACCCAAGTAGCCAACCTCTGCTTTCTTACCAGTCGTGCACCCCAGTCTCCAAACTCTGCTCTCTGCAACAATCCTTCTGCACCCCAGTCTCCTACGTCTGCTCTCTACAACAGTCCTTCTGCACTTCAGTCTCCAACCTCTGCTCTCTGTGAGTTCCTTCTGCACCCCAGTCTCCAACCTCTTCAATCTTCAACTGTCCTTGTGCACCTCAGTCGCCAACCTCTGTTCTCTGCAACAGTCTTTCTGCACCTCAGTCTCCAAACTCTGCACTCTGCAACAGTCCTTCTGCACTCCACTCTCCAACCTCTGCTCTCTCTAACAGTTCTTCTGCACCGCAGTCTCCAACCTCTGCTCTCTGTAATGGTTCTTCTGCACCCCAGTATCTAAACTCTGCTTTCTGTATCAGTCCTTCTGCACCTCAGTCTCCAACCTCTGCTCTCTGTAAGAGTCCTTCTGCACCTCAGTTTTCCACCTCTTCTCTCTGCAATTGTCCATCTGCACCTCAGTATCCAACCTCTACTCTCTGTAACAGTCCTTATGCATCTCAGTATCCAACCTCTACTCTCTGGAAGATACTTTTGCAAACCAATCTCCCAAATCTGCTCTCTGTAACAGTCCTTCTGCACCCATTTTCTAAACTCTGCTCTCTGTAACAGGCTTTCTGCACCCCAGTCTCCAACATCTCCTCTCTGGTACAGTCCTTCTACACACAAATCTCCAAATTCTGCTCTCTGCAACAGTCCTTCAGCACACCAGTCCCCAACATCTGCTCTCTGCATTAGTTCTTCTGCACCTCAACTGAAAATTCTGCTCTCTTCCACGATCCTTCTGCACCCCAGTCTTCAACCTCTGTTCTCTGCAACAGTCCTTCTTCATTCCAGTCTCCAACCTCTGTTGTCTGTAACAGTCCTTCTGCACCTAAGTCTCGAAATTCTGCTCTCTGCAACAGTCCTTCTGGAACCCAGTCTCCAACCTCTTCTGTCTGCAACAATAATTCTGCACCCCAGTATCCAACATCTGCTTTCTGTATCAGTCCTGCACCCCAGTCTCCAAAATCTGCTCTCTGTAACAGTCCTTCTGCACCTCAGTCTCTAACCTCTGCTCTCTGTAACAGTCCTTCTGCACACGAGTCTCCAGTCTCTGCTCTCTGCAATGATCCTTCTTCACCTCAGTGTCCAAACTCTGCTCTCAGTAACAGTCCTTCTGCACCACAGTCTTTAACCTCGGCTCTCTGCAAGAGTCCTTCTGCACCCCAGTCTCCAAACTCTGCTCTCTGAAACACTCCTTCTACACAACCAGTCTGAAACCTCTGCTCCCTGTAAGGTACTTCTGCACACCTGTATCCAACCTCTGATCTCTGTAATGGTCTTTCTTCATCCCGGTCTCCAAACTCTGCTTTCTGTATCAGTCCTTCGGCACCACAGGCTTCAACCTATACTCTCTGTAACAGTCCTTCGGCACCCCGTCTCCAACCTCTGCTCTCTGCAACAGTATTTCTGCATGCCAGTTTAAAACTCTGCACTCTGCAACATTCCTTCTGTAACCCAGTCTCCATCCTCTGCTCTCTGTATCAGTCCTTCTGCACCCAAGTCTCCAAACTATACTCTCTGTAACAGTTCTTCTGCATCTCAGTCTCCAACTTATGCTCTCTGTAACAATCCTTCTGCACATCAGTCTTCAACCTCTTCTCTGAGCAACGGTCCTTATGCACCCCAGTCTACAACTGCTGTTCTCTGCAACATTCTTTCTGCACCACAGTCTACAATATCTGCTCTCTGTAACAGTCCTTCTGTACTACAGTCTCAAACCTCTGCTCTCTGTAAAAGACCTTCTTCACCCATGTCTCCAAACTCTGCTCTCTTCAACAGTCTTTCTGCACCAAGTTTCCATAGGTCGCTCGCTGTATGATGCTCTTGCACCCCATTCTCCAAACTCTGCACTCGGTATCAGTCCTTCTGCACCCCAGTCTCCAACTCTGCTCTCTGCAACAGTGCTTTTTCAATTCAGTCTCCAAACTCTGCTCTATGTATGATGCTTCTGCACCCCAGACTACAACCTCTGCTCTCGGAAACAGTCCATCTACACCTTAGTCTCCATAATGTGCTATACAACCGTCCTTCTGCACCCCAGTCTCCAACTTATGCTCTCTGTAAGATAATTCTGCACACGTGTCTCAAAACTCTGCTTTATGCAACAGTCCTTCTGCACCCCAGTCTCCAAAGTCTGCTCTCTGCAACAGTCCTTCTACACCCCAGTCTACAAACTCTGCTCTCTGCAACAGTCCTTCTACACCCCAGTCTCCATACTCTTCTCACCCCAATAATACTTTTGCAGCCCAGTCTCGAACCCATGCTCTCTGTAACAGTCCTTCTGTACCGTACTCTCCAAACTCTTTTCTCTGTAAGTGTCCTTATGTACTCCAGTATCCAAACTATGCTTTCTGTGTCAGTCTTTTTTAACAACAGTCTCCAAACTATGCCCTCTGTATCAGTCCTTCTGCAACTCAGTCTGCAACCTCTGCTTTCTGAAACAGTCCTCTTGAATCCCAGTCTCCATCCTCTGCTCTCTGCAACAGTCCTTTTGCACACCAGTCTCCAACATCTGCTCTCTGCAACAGTTCTTCTCCACCCCAGTCTCAAACCTCTGCTCGTTTTAACAGTCCTTCTATACTGCAGTCTCCAACCACTGCTCTCTGTAAGGGTCCTTCTGCACACGAGTCTCCAAGCTCTGCTTTCTGTCTTAGTCTTTCTGCACCCGAGCCTCCAACCTTTGTTCTGTGTAACTGTCCTTCTGCACCTTAGTCTCCAACCTCTGCTCTCTGCTACAATTCTTCTTCACCCCAATCTCCAACCTCTACTCTCTGCAACAGTCCTTGTACACCCTAGTCTAAAACCTCTGCACTCTGCAACATTCCTTCTGCACCCCAGTCTCCAACCTCTGCTCTCTTTATCAATCATTCTGCACCTCAGTCTCCAAGCTCTGCTCTCTACAACGGTCCTTCTGCACCTAGGTCTCCAAACTATACTCACTGCAGTGGTGCTTCTGCACCTCAGTCTCCAAACTCTGATCTCTGTAAGATCCTTCTGCACCCCAGTCTCCAACATCTGATCTCTGCAACAGTCTTTCTCCACCCCAGTCTCCAACCTCTGCTCTCTGTAACAGTCCTTCTGTTCTGCAGTTTCCAAACACTTCTCTCTTTAACGGTCCTTCTGCACCCCAGTCTCAAAACTCTGCTTTCTATATCAGACCTTCTGCAATCAAGTCTCCAACCTCTGCTCTCTGTAACAGTCCTTCTGCACCTCAGTGTCCAAATTCTGCTCTCTGCAACAGTCCTTCTGCACCCCAATCTCCAACTTTGTTATCTACAACAGTCTTTCCACACCACAGTATCCAATCTCTGCTCTCTGTATCACACTTTCTGAACCTCAGTCTCCAATTCTTCACTCTGCAACGGTCCCTCTGCACCCCAGTCTCCGAACTCTGTTTTCTACAACACTTCTTCTGCACCCAAGCCTCCAAACTCTGCTCTCTGTAACAGTCCTTCTGTTCCGAAGTCTCCAAACTCTGTTTTCTTTAATGGTCCTTCTGCACCCTTGTTTCAAACCTCTGATTTCTGTATCAGTCTCTCTGCACCACAGTCTCCAATCTCTGCTGCTGTAACAGTCCTTCTGCACATCAGTCTGCAACCTCTGCTCTCTGCAATAGTCCTTCTGCACCCCAGTCTCCAACCTCTGCTTTCTGTATCAGTCCTTCTGCACCCCAGTCTCCAAACTCTGCTCTCTGTAAAAGTCCTTCTTCACTTCAGTCTCCAATCTCTGCTCTCTGCAACAGTCCTGTGGCACCCCAATTTCCAAATGCGACTCTCTGAAACAGTCTTTCTCAACCCCAGTCTCCAACCTCTATTCTCTGCAACAGTTCTTCTGCACCACAATCTCCAACCTCTACTCTCTGCAATAGTCCTTCTGCACCCAAGTCTCCAACCTCTACTCTATGCAACAGTCTTTCTGCACCCCAGTCTCCAACATCTGCTCTCTACAATAGTCCTTCTGCACCCCAGTCTCCAAACTCTGCTTTCCTGTATCAGTACTTCTGCACTCAACTCTCTAAACACTGATCTTTATACAGTCCTTCTGCACCTCAGACTCCAAATTTTGGTCTCAGCAACAGTCCTTCTTCACCCCAGTCTCCAACCCCTACTCTCTGCAACAGTCTTTCTGCACCCCAGTCTCCAACCTCCTCTCTGCAACAGTCCTTCTGCACCCCAGTCTCCAACATTTGATCTCTGTAATAGTCCTTCTGTACTGCAGTTTCCAAACTCTTCTCTCTGTAACTGTCCTTCTGCACACCAGTCGCCAACCCCTGCTTTCTCTATCAGTCCTTCTGCACTCAAGTCTAAAACCTCTGCTCTCTGTAAAGTTTTTATGCACCTCAGTCTCAAAATTCTTCTATCTGCAACAGTCCTTCTGCACCCCAATATCCAACCTCTGCTCTCTGCAGAAGTCCTTCTACACCCAAGTCTCCAACCTCTGCACTCCGCAACAGTCCTTCTGCACCTCAGTTTCCAACCACTGCTCTCTGTATTATCCTTCTGAAAATCAGTCTCCAAACTCTTCTTTCTGTAACAGTCCTTCTGCACCCCAGTCTCCAACCTCTGCTCTCTGTAATAGTCCTTCTGTTTCGCAGTCTCCAACCTCTGTTTTCTTTAGTGGTCCTTCTGCACCCCAGTTCCAAACTCTGCTTTCTGTATCAGTCCTTCTGCACCACAGTCTCCAAACTCTGCTGCTGTAACAGTCCTTCTGCACCTCACTCTGCAACCTCTGCTCTCTTCAATAGTCTTACTGCAACACATTCTCCAACCTATGCTCTCTGCAACAGTCTTTCTGAACCCCAGTATCCAACCTCCTTTCTGCAACAGTCCTTCAGCACCCAAGTCTCCAGCATCTGATCTCTGCAACAGTTTTTTTCAACCCCAGGCTCCAACCTCTGCTCTCCTTAAAAGTCCTTCTGTACTGCAGTTTCCAACTCTTCTCTCTGTATCTGTCCTTCTGCACACCAGTCTCCATCCCCTGCTTACTCTATCAGTCCTTCAGCACCTCAGTCTCCAACCTCTGCTCTCTGCAATGGTCTTTCTACACCTCAGTCTTCAACATCTACTCTCTGTAACAGTCCTTCTGCACCTCAGTATCCAACCTCTGTTCTCTGTATGATCCTTCTGAAAATAAGTCTCCAAACTCTGCTTTCTGTAACAGTCCTTCTGCACCCCAGTCTCCAACCTCTGGTCTCTGTATCAGTCCTTATGTTCTGCAGTTTTCAACCTCTGATTTCTTTAATGGTCCTTCTACACAACAGTTTCCAACCTCTGCTTTCTGTATCAGTCCTTCTGCACCACAGTCTCCAAACTCTGCTGCTGTAACAGTCCTCTGAACCTAAGACTGCAACCTCTGCTGTCTGCAATACTCCTACTGAACCACAGTCTCCAAACTCTGCTCTCTGCAACACTCCATCTGCACCCAAGTCTCCAACATCTGCTCTCGACAACTGTTTTTCTCCACCCTAGTCTCCAACCTCTGCTCTTTGCGAAAGTCTTTCTGCACCCCAGTCTCCAACCTCTGCTTTCTGTATCAGTCCTTCTGCACCCCAATCTCCAATCTCTGCTCTCTGCAACAGTGCTTCAGCACCTCAGTCTCCAAACTCTGCTCTTTGTAGGATGCTTCTGCACCCCAGTGTACAACCTCTGCTCTCGGGAACAGCCCTTCTACAACTTAGTCTCCATAATCTGCTATGCAACAGTCCTTCTGCACCCCAGTCTCCAACCTATGCTCTCTGTAAGATAATTCTGCACACCTGTCTCCAACCTCTGCTCTCTGTAACAGTCCTTCTGTAACGCAGTCTCCAACCTCTGCTTTATGCAGCAATCCTTCTGCACCCCAGTCTCCAACGTCTGCTCTCTGCAACAGTCCTTCTACACCCCAGTCTCCAAACTCTGCTCTCTGCAACAGTCCTTCTACACCCCAGTCTCCATACTCTGCTCAACCCAATGATCCTTCTGCACCCCAGTCTCGAACCCATGCTCTCTGTAACAGTCCTTCTGTACCGCAGCCTACAAACTCTTTTCTTCATAAGTGTCCTTATGTACTCCAGTATCCAAACTATGCTTTCTGTATCAGTCGTTTTGAACCACAGTCTCCAAACTATGCCCTCTGTATCAGTCCTTCTGCAACTCAGTTTGCAACCTCTGCTTTCTGAAACAGTCCTCTTGAATCCCAGTCTCTATCCTCTGCTCTCTGCAACAGTCCTTTTGCACACCAGTCTCCAACATCTGCTCTCTGCAACAGTTCTTCTCCACCCCAGTCTCCAACCTCTGCTCTTTTTAACAGTCCTTCTATACTGCAGTCTCCAACCACTGCTCTCTGTAAGGGTCCTTCTGCACACGAGTCTCCAAGCTCTGCTTTCTGTCTTAGTCTTTCTGCACCTGAGTCTCCAACCTTTGTTCTGTGTAACTGTCCTTCTGCACCTTAGTCTCCAACCTCTACTCTCTGCAACAGTCCTTCTACACCCCAGTCTAAAACCTCTGCTCTCTGCAACATTCCTTCTGCACCTCAGTCTCCAACCTCTGATCTCTGTAAGATCCTTCTGAAACCCAGTCTCCATACTCTGCTGTCTGTAACAGTCCTTCTGCACCACAGTCTCCAAACTCTGCTCTCTGTAACAGGCCTTCTGCACCCCAGTCTCCAACCTCTGCTGTCTTTATCAGTCCTTCTGCACCTCAGTCTCCAACCTCTGCTCTCTGCGACGATCCTTCTGCACCCTGTCTCCAACCTGTGATCGCTGCAACAGTCCTGGTTCACCCAGTCTCCAACATCTGCTCTCTGCAACAGTTCTTCTGTACCTCAGTCTGAAAACTCTGCTCTCTACAACAATCCTTCTGAACCCCACTCTCTAAACTCTGCTCGCTGTAACAGTCCTTCTGTACATCAGTCTCCAACCTCTTCTTTCTGTGAGACCCTTCTGAAACCCAGTGTGCAAACTCTGCTCACTGAAACAGTCTTTCTGCACCCCACTCTCCAAACTCTGCTCTCTGTAACAATAATTCTGCACCTCAGTCTCTAACCTCTGCTCTCTGCAAAGATGCTTCTGCACCCCAGTCTCCAACCTCTGTTCTCTGCAACAGTCCTTCTGCACCCCATACTCCAACCTCTGCACTCTGTAGCAGTCCTTCTGTACCGGAGTCTCCAACCTCTGCTCTCTTTATCGATCCTTCTGCACCCCAGTCTCTAATATCTGCTTTCTCAATAAGTTTTTTTGAACCCACTCTCCAACCTCTGCTCATTTTAACAGTCTTTCTGCACCTCAGTCTCTAACCTCTGGTTTCTGTAACAGTCCTCCTGCACCCCAGTCTTTAACCTCTGCTTTCTGCAACATTCATTTTGCACCCCAGTCTACTACCTGTGCTTTCTGTAAAAGTCCTTCTGCACATCAGTCTCAAACCTCTTCTCTCAGAAACCTCCTGATGCACCCCAGTCGCCAACTTCTGTTCTCTGCAACTGTCCTTCTGCACCTCAGTCTCCAATCTCTGCTCTCTGTCAGAGGCCTTCTGCACTCCAGTCTCCAACCTCTTCTCTCTGTAACAGGCCTTATGCACCCAAGTCTCCAAACTCTCCTTTCTTTAACAGTCCTTCTGCACCCCAGTCTCCAACCTCTGCTCTCTGCAACAGTCTTTCTGCACCTCAGTCTTCATACTTCGCCCGATGTAAAATGCTTCTGCACACCAGTTTCCCAACTCTGCCCTCTGTATCAGTCCTTCTGCAACCCAGTCTCCAATCTCTTCTCTCTGCAACATTTCTTCTGCACCTCAGTATCCAAACTCTGCTCTCTGTATGATGCTTCTGCACCCCAGTCTACAACCTATGCTCTCTGTAACAGTCCTTCTATACTGCAATCTCCAACCTCTGCTCTCTGTAACGGTCCTTACACACCCAAGTCTTCAAACTCTGCGTTATGTATCAGTCATTCTGCACCACAGTCTCCGACCTCTGCTCTCTGTATCAATCCTTCTGCACCTCAAACTCCAACCTCTGTTCTCTGCAAAAGTCCTTCTGCGCCCCAATCTCCAACCTCTGCTCTCTGCAACAGTCGTTCTGCACCTCAGTGTGCAAAATCTGCTCTCTGTAAGATCTTTCTGAAACCCAGTCTTCAACCTCTGTTTTCTGTAATGGTCCTTCTGGACCGAAGTCTCCAAACTCTGATCTCTACAACATTTATTCTGCACCCCAGTCTAAAACCTCTGCTCTTTGTAACAGTCCTTCTGTACTGCAGTCTCCAACCTCTGTTCTCTTTAAGGGTCCTTCTGCACCACATTCTCCAAAGTCTGCTTTCTGCATCAGTCCTTCTGCACCACATTCTCGAAACTCTGCTGTCTGTATCAGTCCTTCTGCACTTCAGTCTGCAACCTCTGCTGTCTAAAATAGTCCATATGCACCCCAGTCTCCAAATACTGCTCTCTGCAACATTCCTTCTGAACCCCAGTCTCCAACATCTGCTCTCTACAACAGTCCTTTTCCAACCGAGTCTCCATCCTCTGATCTCTGCAACAGTCATTCTGCACCCCAGTCTCCAACCTCTGCTCTCTGGAACAGTCCTTCTACACCCTAGTCTCCATAATCTGCTCTGCAACAGTCCTTCTGCACTCCAGTCTCCAATCTCTGCTCTCTGTAACAGTCCTTCTGCACCCCGCTTTCCAACCTCTGCTCTTTGGAACGATCCCTCTGCACTCCAGTCTCCTATCTCTGCTCGCTGCAACAGTCCTTGTACACCCCAATCTCCAACATCTGCTCTCTGAAATAGTTCTTCTGTACCTCAGTCTGAAAACTCTGCTCTCTGCAATTATCCTTCTGCACCCGAGTCTCCAACCTCTGCTCTCTGTAACAGTCCTTCTGTACCGCAGTCTCTAACTTCTGCTCTCTGTAAGATCCTTCTGCACTCCAGTTTCCAAACTCTGCTCTCTGTAACATTTCTTCTTCACCCAAGTCTCCAAACTCTGCTCTCTGAAACGGTCCTTCTGCACCCCAGTCTCCAACCTCTGCTTACTGTATCAGTCCTTCAGCACCACAGTCTCCATACTCTGCTCTCTGTTACAGTCCTTCTGCACCTCAGTCTCCAACTTCTGGTCTCTATAAGATCTTTCTGCACCCCAGTTTCCAAACTTTGTTCTCTGTGACATTCCTTCTGCACCCCAGTCTCCAAGCTCTACTCTGCTCTCTGAAAAAGTCCTTCTGGACCCTAGTCTCCAACCTCTGCTCTCTGTAACAGTCCTTCTATACTGCAGTCTCCATCCTCTGCTCTAGTTAAGATTCATTCTGGACACATGTCTCCAACCTCTGCTTTCTGTATCAGTCCTTCTGACCCCAGTCTCCAAACTCTGCTCTTTGCAACAGTCCTTCTGCATCTCAGTCTCAAACATCTTCTCTCTGTAACAGTCCTTCTATACCTCAGTCTCCAAACTCTGCTCTCTGCAACAGTTCTTCTACACCCCAGTATTCAACTTCTGCTCTGTGTAACAGTCCTCCTGCAATCCAGTGTCAAAACTCTGCTCTCTGCAACAGTCCTTCTGCATCCCAGTCTCCAACATCTGCTCTCTGCAACCGTCCTTCTGGACTCAAGTCTCCAAAATCTGCTCTCTGCAACGATACTTCTGAACACCAGTCTCCAAACTCTGGTCTCTGTAACAGCCCTTCTGCACCAAGTCTCCAAACTCTGCTCTCTGTAACAGGCCTTCTGCAACCCAGTCTCCAAACTCTGCTCTCTGTATCAGTCCTTCTGCACCCCACTCTCCAAACTCTGCTCTCTGTAATAGTCCTTCTGCACCCCAGTCTCCAAACTCTGCTCTCTGCAACAGTCCTTCTGAACCCAAGTCTCCAACCTCTGCTCTCTGCAACACTTTTTTTACACACCAGTCTTCAAACTCTGCACTTTGTAACAATCCTTCTTCACACCAGTCTCCAAACTCTGCTCTCTGTAACAATTCTTCTGCACCCCAGTCTTCCACCTCTTCTTTCTGTATCATGATTTTTCACCCCAGTCTCCAAAGTATGCTATGTGTAATAGTCCTTCTGCATCTCAGTCTCCAACCTCTGCTCTCTGCAACAGTCCTTCTCCACCCCAGAATCCAAACTCTGCTTTCTGCAAAATTCTATCTGAACTCCAGTTTCCAAACTGTGCTCTCTGTAACAGTCCTTCTGCACCCCAGTCTCCCACCTCTTCTCTCTCTTATGATCCTTCTGCACCCCAGTCTCCACTTTCCTCTCTGCAATGATTCTTCTTCAACTGATTCTCCAATTTTTGCTCTCTTCCTCGATCCTTCTGCACCCCACTCTCCAACCTCTGCTCTCTGTATGATCCTACTGAAAAGAAGTCTCCAAACTCGGCTTTCTGTAACAGTCCTTATGCACCCCAGTCTCCAAACTCTGCTCTCTGTAAAAGTCCTTCTGCACATTAGTCTCCATCCTCTGCTCTCTGCATCATTTCTTCTGCACCCCAGTCTCCAAATCCTTTTCTCTGCAATAGTCCTTGTGCACCTCTGTCTCCAAACTCTGCTCTCGGTAACAGTCCTTCTGTACTGCACTCTCCAAACTCTGCTCTCTGTAACGGTCCTTTTGCACCCCAGTCTCCAACCTCTGCTCTCTGCAACAGTCCTTCTGTACTGCAGTTTCCAAACTATTCTCTCTGTAACTGTCCTGCACACCAGTCTCCAACCCCTGCTTTCTCTATCAGTCCTTCTGCGCTCAAGTCTCCAACCTCTGCTCTCTTTACAGTCCTTCTGCACCTCAGTGTCCAAATTCTGCTCTCTGCAACAGTCCTTCTACAGCAAAGTCTCCAACCTCTGCACTCCTCAACAGTCCTTCTGCACCTCAGTCTCCAACCTCTGCTCTCTACAATGGTCTTTCTACACCTCAGTCTTCAACATATACTCTCGGTAACACTCCTTCTACACCTCAGTTTCCAATTTCTGCTCTCTGTATAATCCTTCTGAAAAGAAGTCTCCAAACTCTGCTTTCTGTAACAGTCCTTCTGCACCCCAGTCTCCAAAGTCTGCACTTTGTAACAGGCCTTCTGCACACCAGTCTCCATCTTCTGCTCTCTTTAACAGTCCTTCTGCACCCCAGTCTCCAACCTCTGCTCTCTGTAACAGTCCTTATTCACCTCAGTCTTCAAACTCTGCTCTCTGTAAGATCCTTTTTCACCCCAGTCTCCAAACTCGGCTCTCAGTATCAGTCCTGCACCCCAGTCTCCAAACACTGCTCTCTGTAACAGTTTTTCTACACCTCAGTATTCAACAACTGCTCTCTGAAACAGTCTTTCTGCACCTCAGTCTTCAACCTCTACTTTTTAGAACACTCCTTCTATACCCCAGTCTCCATACTGTACTCTGCAACGATCCTTCTGAACCCCAGTCTCCAACCTCTGCTCTCTGCAACAGTCCTGTGGCACCCAATCTCCAAATGTTACTCTCTGCAACAGTCTTTCTCCACCTCAGTCTCCAACCTCTGCTCTCTGGAACAGTTCTCCTGCCACCCAATCTCCAACCTCTACTCTCTGCAATAGTTCTTCTGCACCCAAGTCTCCAACCTCTACTCCATGCAACAGTCCTTCTGCACCCCAGTCTCCAACATCTGCTCTCTAGAAAAGTCCTTCTGCACCACCAAACTCTGCTCTCTTTAACAGTCCTTCTGCACCTCACTCTGCAACCTCTGCTCTCTACAACAGTCCTTCTGTACCCCAGTTTTCAACCTCTGCTCTCTGCCACAGTCCTTCCTCACCCTAGTCTCCAAAATATGCTCTCTGCAACAGTCCTTTTCCACTGCAGTCTCCAAACTCTGCTCTCTGTAACAGTCCTTCTGTACTGCAGTCTCCAAACTCTGCTCTCTGTAACGGTATTTCTGCACACAAGTATCCAATCTCTGCTTTCTGTATCAGTCCTTCTGCACCCTGGTCTCTAACCTCTGGTCTCTGTAACAGTCCTTCTGCACCTCAGACTCCAAACTCTGCTCTCTGCAACAGTACTTCTGCGCCCCAATCTCAAACCTCTGATACATGCAACACTCTTTATGCACCTCAGTGTTCTAATTCTGCTCTCTGTAAGATCCTTCTGAAACCCAGTCTCCAACCTCTGCTTTCTGCAATGATCCATCTGCACCCAAGTCTTCAACCTCTGTTCTCTACAACACGTATTCTGCACCCCAATCTCCATCCTGTGCTCTTTGTTACAGTCCTTCTGTACCGCAGTCTTCAACTTCTGTTCTCTGTAAGAGTTTTTATGTACCCCATTCTCCAACCTCTGCTTTCTGTATCAGTCATTCTGCCCCACATTCTCCAAACTCTGCTCTCTGTTACAATTCTTCTGCACCACAGTCTTCAACCTCTGCTCTCTGCAATACTCCTTCTGCACCCCAGTCTCCAATCTCTGCTCTCTGCAACAGTCCTTCTGCACCCCAGTCTCCAACATCTTTTCTCTTCAACAGTCCTTCTCCACCTCAGTCTCAAAATTCTGCTCTCTGCAACAGTCTTTCTGCACCAAGGTCACCAAGGTCTTCTTTCTGTATCAGTCCTTCTAAACCCCAGTCTCCAACCTATGCTCTCTGTAACAGTCCTTCTGCACCTCAGGCTCCAACCTCTACTCTCTACAGCAGTCCTTCTCCACCCCAGTCTTCAACCTCTTCTGTCAGCAACAATCCTTCTGGACGCCAATCTCCAACCTCTACTCTCTGCAACAGTCGTTCTACACCCCAGTCTGCAACCTCTGCTCTCTGTAACAGGCCTTCTGCACCTCAGTCTGAAAACACTGCTCTCTGCAACTATTCTTCTGCACATCAGTCTCCAACCTCTGCTCTCTGGAACAGTCATTTTTTACCTAAGTCTCCAACCTCTGCTCTCTGTAAGATCCTTTTGCAACCCAGTCTTTAAACTCTGCTCTCTGTAACTGTCCTTCCGCACCCCAGTCTCCAAGCCCTGCTCTGTAACAGGTCTTCTTCTCCCCAATCTCCAAACTCTGCTTTCTGTAACAGGCCTTTTGACCCCAGTCTCCAACCTATTCTCTCTTCAACAATCCTTCGGCACCCCAGTCTCAAACATCTTCTCTCACCAACAATCCTTCTGCACCCAGGACTTCAACCTATGCTGTCTGTCAGATCCTTCTGCACACCTGTCTCCAACCACTGCTCTCTGAAACATTCCTTCTGTACCGCAGTCTCCAACCTATAGTATCTGTAAGGGTCTTTCTGCACCTCACTCTCCAACCTGTGCTCTCTGTAAAATACATACTGCACCCCAGTCTTCAACCTGTGCTCTCTGTAAAAGTCTTTCTGCACCTCAGTCTCCAAACTCTGCTCTCTTTAATGATCCTTCTGCACCCCAGTCTCCAACCTCTGCTCTCTGCAACAATCCTTTTGCACCCCAGTCTCAAAACTCTGTTATCTAAAACAGTTATTCAGCACGCCAGTCTCCAACCTCTGCTCTCTGTAACAGTCCTTCTGTACTGCAGTCTCCAACCTTTGTTCTTTGTCAGGATCCTTATTCACCACAGTATCCAAACTCAGCTTTCTGTATTCTTCGTTTTCCACCAAAGTCTCCAAACTCTGACCACTGTAACAGTCCTTCTGCAACTCAGTCTGCAAACTCTGCTCTGTGAAACAGTCCTTCTACACCCAATTTCCATCCTCTGCTCTCTGCAACAGTCTTTTTGCACCACAGAATCCAACATCTGCTCTCTGAAACAGTTCTTTTCCACCACGGTCTCCAACCTCTGCTCTCTGTAACAGTCCTTCTGTACTGCAGTCTCCAACCTCTGCTCTTTGTAAGGGTCCTTCTGCACCCCAGTCTCCAAACTCTGCTTTCTGTATCAGTTCTTGTGCACCCCAGTCTCCAATCTCTGCTCTCTGTATCAATCCTTCTGCACCTCAGTCTTTAAGTCTTCTCTCTGAAATGGTCCTTCTGCACCTCAGTCTCCAAACTCTTCTCTCTGTAACAGTGCTTCTGGGCCTCAGTCTCCAAACTCTGCTCTCTGTAACATCCTTATGCAACCTAGTCTCCAAACTCTGCTCTCTGTAACAGTTCTTCTGCACCCCAGTCTCCAAACTCTGCTCTCTGTAACAGGCCTTCTGCAGTCAAGTCTCCAAACTCTGCTCTCTGTAAGAGGCCTTCTGCACCCCAGTCTCCAACCTCTACTCTCTGCAATGAGCCTTCTGCACCCAAGTCTCTAACCTCTGCACTCTCCAACATTCTTTCTGCACCTCAGTCTCCAACCTAGCTCTCTGCAACGATCCTTGTACACCCCAGTCTCCAACCTCTGCTCTCTGTAACAGTCCTTCTGAACTGGAGTCTTCTACCTCTGCTCTCTGTAACGGTCCTTCTGCACCCCAGTCTCCAAACTCTGCTCTCTGTAACAGTCCTTCTTTACCCCTGTCTCCAGCCTCTGCTCTCTGTAACAGTCCTCCTTAACCAGAGTCTCCTAACTCTGCTCTCTGCAACATTCCTTCTGCACCCCAGTCTTCAAACTTCACTCTCTGTAAGATCCTTTTGCACACTAGTCTCCTACCTCTGCTCGCAGAAACAGTCCTTATGCAACCCAGTCTCCAAACTCTGCTCTCTGTAACAATAATTCTGCACCTCAGTCTCCAATCTCTTCTCTCTACAAAGGTCCTTCTGCACCCCAGTCTCCAACCTCTGTTCTTTTCAACAGTCCTACTTCACCCCAGTCTCAAACCTCTGCACTCTGTAACAGTCCTTCTGCACCCCAGTCTCCAACCTCTGCTCTCTGCAACAGTCCTTCTACACCTCAGTCTCAAAACTCTGCTCTTTGTAAGATCCTTCTGCAACCCAGTCTCCAAACTATGCTCTCTCTAACAGTCCTTCTGCACCCCAGTCTCCAAACTCCACTCTCTAGAACAGGCCTTATTCGCCCCATTCTAAGATTATTCCTGAACCCAGTCTCCAATGTCTACTCTCTGCAACAGTCCTTCTGCACCGAAGTCTCCAACATCTGCTCTCTTCAACAGTCCTACTATAACCCAGTCTTCAACTTCTGCTCTCTGCAACAGTCCTTCTACACCCCATTCTCCATACTCTGCTCACCCCAACAATCTTTCTGTACCCCAGTCTCCAAAGTCTGTTCTCTATAACAGTTCTTCTGCACCCCAGTCTTTAAACTTTGCTCTCTGTAACAGTCTGTCTGTACCGCAGTCTCCAAACTTTGTTCTTTGTAAGGGTCCTTATGCACCCCAGTATCCAAACTCTGCTTTCTGTATCCGTCGTTTTTCACCCCAGTCCTCAAACTCTGCCCTCTGTAACAGTCCTTCTGCAACTGAGTCTGCAACCTCTCCTCTCTGCAACAGTCTTTCTATACCCCAGTCTCCATCATCTGCTCTGTGAAACAGTCGTTTTGTACCCCAGACTCCAACATCTGCTCTCTGAAACAGTTCTTTTCCAGCCCAGTCTCCAACCTCTGCTCTCTGTAACAGTCCTTCTGTACTGCAGTCTTCATCCTCTGCTCTCTGTAAGGGTCCTTCTGCACCAGAGTCTCCAACCTCTGCTTTCTGTATCAGTTCTTCTGCACCCCAGTCTCCAACCTCTTCTCTCTGTATCAATCCTTCTGCACCTCAGTCTCCAAGTCTCCTCTCTGCAATGGTCTTTCTGCACCTCAGTCTCTAAACTCTTCTCTCTGTAACAGTGCTTCTGCACCTCAGTCTCCAACCTCTGCTATGTGTAACATCCTTATGTAACCCGGTCTCCAAACTCTGCTCTCTCTAAAAGTCCTTCTGCACCCCAGTCTCCAAACTCTGCTCTCTGTAACAGGCCTCTTTCAACCCATTCTCCACCTTCTGCTCTCTTTAAGAGTCCTTCTGCACCCCAGTCTCCAACCTCTGCTCTCTGCAGCGATCCTTCAGAACCCCAGTCTCCAACGTCTACTCTCTGCAACAGTCCTTCTGCACCCAAGTCTCCTACATCTGTTCTATGCAACAGTCCCTCTGAAGCTCAGTCTGATAACTCTGCTCTCGGCAACGATCCTTCTGCACCCCAGTCTCCAAACTCCGCTCTCTGTAACAGTCATTCTGCACATCAGTCTCCAACCTCTGTTCTCTTTAAGATTCATCTGAAACCCAGTCTCCAAAGTCTGCTCTCTGTAACAGTCCTTCTGCACCCCAGTCCCCAAACTCTGCTCTCTGTAACAGGCCTTTGGCACCCCAGTCTCAAAACTCTGCTGTCAGTAAAAGGCCATCTGCTTCTGTGTCTCCAACCTCTTCTTTCTGCCACGATCTTTCTGTACCCCTGTCCCCTAACTCAGCTCTCTGAAAGATCCTTCTGCACCCCAGTCTCCAAACTCTGCTCTATGTAAGAGTCCTTCTGCACCCCACTCTCCAACCTCTGCTCTTGGTAACAGTCCTGTACCGCAGTCTCCAAACTCTGTTCTCTGTAATGTTCCTTCTGCACCCCAATTTCCAAACTCTGCTTCCTGTAACAGTTTTTCTGCACCTGAGTCTCCAAACTCTGCTCTCTGTAACAGTCCTTCTACACACCAGTCTCCAACTACTGCTCTTTGTAATAATCCACCTGCACCTAGTCTGAAACCTCTGCTCTCCACGATTCTTCTGCATCAAAGTCTCCAAACACTGCTCTTTGTAACAGTTCCCCTGCACCTAAGTCTCCAACCTCTGCTCTTTGTAACATACTTAAGAAACCCAGTCTCCAAACTCTGCTCTCTATAACAGTCCTTCTGCACCCCAGTCTCCAACCTCTCCTCTCTGTAACAGGCCTTCTGCACGCAAGTCTCCAAACTCTGCTCTATGCAATGATCATTCTGCACGCGTGTCTCCAACGTCTGCTCTCTTCAATGATCCTACTGCACCCCAGTCTCCAATCTCTAATCTCTGAAACAGTCCTTCTGCAACTCAGTCTTCAACTTCTGCTCTCTGAAAGATCATTCTGCACCCTGTCTCCAAGCTCTGCTCCTTGCAACGATCCTTCTGAACCCTAGTCTCTATCCTCTGCTCTATGTAACAGGACTTCTGCACCTAAGTCTCCAACCTCTGCTCTCCGCAACAGTCCTTCTGCACTCCAGTCTCCAACCTCTACTCTCCGCAACAGTCCTTCTGCACCCCAGTCTCCAACCTCTGCTCTTCACAACAGTCGTTCTGCACCCCAGTCTCCAACCTCTGCTCTCTGCAACAGTACTTCTGCACCACAGTCTCCAGCCTCTGCTCTCTGTAAGATCCTTCTGCACCCCAGTTTCCAAACTCTGGTCTCTGTAATTTTCCTTTTCCACCCCAGTCTTTAACCTCTGCATTCTGCATGTGTCCTGCGGGACCCCAGTCTCCAACCTCTGTCCTCTGCAACAGTCCTTCTGCTAACCAGTCTCCAACATCGGCTCTCTGTAACAGTCCTTCTGTACTGCAGTTTCCAACATCTGCTCTCCATAACTTGTTCTTATGCACCCCAGTCTTCAAACTCTGCTTTCTGTATCAGTCCTTCTAAATCCCAGTCTAAAACACCTGCTCTCTGTATCTATCCTTCTGCACCTCAGTCTCCAACCTATGCTCTCTGTAACATTTTTCCTATAACACAGTCTTTAAACTCTGGTCTCTATAACGGTCCTTCTGCACTCCAATTGCCAACCTCTGCTTTATGTAACAGTGCTTCTGCACCTCAGTCTCCAAACTCTGCTCTCTATAACAGTCCTTCTACACCTCAGTCTCCAACCTCTACTCTCTGTAACAGTTATTCTGCACCTAAGTCTGAAACCTCTAGTCTCTGTACGATCCTTCTGCACCCCAGTCTCCAACCACTGCTCCCTGTTACAGTCCACCTTCACCTCAGTCTCCAACCTCTGCTCTCTGTAATATCCTTCAGATATCCAGTCTCCAAAATTTGCTCTTTGTAACAGGCCTTCTGCACCCCAGTCTCCAACCGCTACTCTCTGAAATGATCCTACTCAACCCCAGTCTCCAACCTCTGATCTCTGCAACAGTCCTTCTGTACCGCATTCACCAAACTCTGCTCTTTGTTGAGGTCCTTCTGCACCCCAGTCTCCAACCTCTGCTTTCTGTATCAGTCCTTCTAAACCCCAGTCTCCAACCTCTGCTCTCTATGTCTATCCTTCTTCACCTCTGTCTCCAACCTGTGCTTTCTGTAACAGTTCTTCTGAACCCAAGTCTCCCTCCTCTGCTCTCTGTAACAGTCCTTCTATACCGTAGTCTCCAACCTCTGCTCTCTGTAATGGTCCTTCTGCACCTCAATTTACAACCTCTGCTTTCTGTAACAGTCTTTCTGCACCTCAGTCTGAAACCTCTGCTCTCCACGATCCTTCTGCACCCCAGTCTCAAACCACTGCTCTCTGTAACAGTCAACCTGCACCTTAGTCTCCAACCTCTGCTCTCTGTAAGATCCTTCATCAACCCAGTCTTCAAAATCTGCTCTCTTTACCAGTCCTTCTGCACCCCAGTCTCCAACCTCTCTTCTCTGTAACAGGCCTTCTGCACGCAAGTCTCTAACCTCTGCTATTTGCAACGATCCTTCTGCACCCCAGTATTTAACCTCTGCTCTCTGCAATGATCCTACTGCACCCCAGTCTCCATCCTCTGATCTCTGCAACAGTTCTTCTGCACCCCAGTCTCAAAACTCTGCTCTGCAACAGTCCTACGACACCCTAGTTACCAACATCAGCTCTCTTTTACAGTCCTTCTGCACCCCAGTCTCCAACCTCTCCTCTCTGTAACAGGCCTTCTGCACGCAAGTCTCTAACCTCTGCTCTCTGAAACGATCCTTTAGAACCCCAGTCTCCAAACTCGGCTCCCTGTAATGGTCCTTCTGCAACCCAGTCTCAAAACTCTACATTTTGTATCAGTCCTTCTGCACCTCAGTCTCCAACCTCTTCTCTCTTTAACAGTCCTTCTGCACCTCAGTCTTCAACCTCTGCTCTCTGCAATTGTCCTTCTGCAAGTCAGTCTTCAACTCTCCATAACAGTTATTCTGCATCTCAGTCTCCAAACTCTACTCTCTGTAAGATCCTTTTGAAAACCAGTCTCCAAACTCTGCTCTCTGTAACAGTTCTTCTGCACCACTTCTCCAAACTCTGCTCTTTGTAACAGGATTTCTGCACCCCAGTCTCCAACATCTACTCCTGGAACAGTCCATATGCACACAAGTCCCAAACCTCTGCTCTCTGCCACAGTCATTGTGTACCCCTGTCTCCAACATCTGCTGTCTACTTTAGTTTTTTTGCACCTCAGTCTAAAAACTCTGCTCTCTGCCACGATCCTCCTGCACCCCAGTCTCCAACCTGTTTTCTCTGCAACAGTCTTTCTCCAAACTCTGCTCTCTTCACCGCTCCTTCTTCACCCAGTCTCCAACCTCTGCTCTCTGCAACAATCCTTTTGCACACCAGTCTCCAACATCTGCTCTCTGCAAGAGTCCTTCAGCAACTCAGTCTAAAAACTCTTCTCTCTGCAATGATCCTTCTGCACCTCAGTCTACTACCTCTGCTCTCTTTAAGACCCTTCTGCAACCCAGTCTCCAAACTCTGCTCTCTCTAACAGTCCTTCTGCAGAATAGTTTCCAACCTCTGCTCTCTGTAACAGGAATTTTACAACCCAGTCTCGAACCTCTGCTCTCTGTAACAGGCCTTCAGAAACCCAATCTCCAACCTCTTCTCTCTGCAATGATTTTTCTCCACCCCAGTCTCCAACCTCTGCTCTCGGCAACATTCCTGCACACTAGTCACCAAACTCTGCTCTCTGTAAGATCCTTATGCACTCCAGTCTTCAACCTCTTCTCTCTGCAACGATTCTTGTCCATCCCAGTCTCCAACATCTGCTCTCTGCAACAGTCCTTTTGCAACCCAGTATCTAAACTCTGCTTTTTGTAAGATCCATCTGAACCCCAGTCTCCAACCTGTGCTCTCTGTAATACTCCTTCTGCACACCAGTCTCCAAACTATGCTCTCTGTAACAGTCCATCTGCACCTCAGGCTGTAAAATCTGCTGTCTGCAACGATCCTTCTGGACCCCAATCTCTAACTTCTGCTCTGTGCAACAGTCCTTCTGCACCACAGTCTCCAACCTCTGGTCTCTGTAAGATCCTTCTGCACTCCAGTTACTAAACTCTGATCTCTGTAACATTCCTTGTCCACCTCAGTCTCCAACTTCTTTCCTCTGCAACAGTCCTTCTGCTCCCCAGTTTACGAGATCTGCTCTGTGTAACAGTCCTTCTGTACCACAGTCTTCAACCTCTGCTCTCTGTAACGGTCCTTCTACACCCCAATTTTCAACCTCTTCTTTTTGTAACAGTCCTTCTGCACCTCATTCTCAAAACTCTGCTCTCTGTAACAGTCCTTCCTCACCCCAGTCTCCAACCTCTGCTATTGGTAACAGTCCTATACCGCAGTCTTCAACCTCTGCTCTCTTTAACGGTCCTTCTGCATCCCAATTTCCAAACTCTGCTTCCTGTAACAGTCCTTCTGCACCTCAATCTCAAAACTCTGCTCTCTGTAACAGTCCTTCTACAACCCAGTCTCAAACCTCTGCTCTCTGCAACAGTCCTTATGCACCCCAGTCTCCAAAATCCGCTATCTGCAACAGTCTTTCTGCACCCCAGTCTCCAACCTCTTCTCTCTGTAACAATCCTTGTGCATCTCAGTCTCAAAACTCTGTGTTCTGCAACGTTACCTCTGCACCTAAGTCTCCAACATTTACCCTCTGTATCAGTCTTTCTGCACCGGATTCTTAAACCTCTGCTCTCTTTAGGATCCTTCTCCAACCCAGTCTCCAAACTCTGCTCTCTGTAACAGTCCTTCTGCACACCAGTCTCCAACATCTGCTCTCTGCAACAGTCCTTCAGCAACTCAGTCTAAAAACTCTGCTCTCTGCAACGATCCTTCTGCACCTCAGTCTCCTACCTCTGCTCTCTGTTAGACCCTTCTGCAACCCAGTCTCCAAACTCTGCTCTCTCTAACAGTCCTTCTGCAGAATAGTTTCCAACCTCTGCTCTCTATAACAGAATTTTTGCAACCCAGTCTCAAATCTGCTCTCTGAAACAGGCCTTCAGAACCCCGGTCTCCAACCTCTTCTCTTTGCAATGATTTTTCTCCACCCCAGTCTCCAACCTCTGCTTTAGGCAACAGTCCTTCTACACCCTAGTAACGAACCTCGGCTCTCTGTAAGATCTTTATGCACTCCAGTCTCCAACCTCTTCTCTCTGCAACAATTCTTCTCCATCCCAGTCTCCAACATCTGCTCTCTGCAACGTTCCTTTGCACCCCAGTCTCCAAACTCTGCTCTCTGTAAGATCCATCTGAACCCCAGTCTCCAACCTCTGCTCTCTGTAACAGTCCTTCTGCATACCAGTCTCCAAACTCTGCTCTCTCTAACTGTCCTTCTGCACCTCAGTCTCCAACATCTGCTACCTGCTATAGTTCTTTTGTACCTCAGTCTGAAAACTATGCTCTCTCCGAAAATCTATCTGTACCCCAGTTTCAAAACTCTGCTCTCTGTAACAGTCCTTTTGTAACTCAGACTCCAATCACTGCTCTCTTTGACAGTCCTTCTACACCCATGTCTCCATAGTCTGATCGCCCCAACGGTCCTACTGCACCCCAGTCTCTAAACTCTGTTCTCTACATCGGTTCTTCTGCAACCCAGACTCCAACCTCTGCTCTCTGTAATAGTCTTTCTGTACCACAGTCTCCAACCTCTGTTCTCTGTAAGCGTCCTTATTCACCCCAGTATCCAACCTCTTCTTTCTGTATCAGTCGTTTTAAACCACAGTCTCCAAACTCTGCCCTCCGTAACCGTCCTTCTGCAACTCAGTCTGCAACCTCTGCTCTCTGCACCAGTCCTTCTGCACCCCAGTCTCCATTATCTGTTCTCTTCAACAGTCCTTTTGCACCCCAGTCTCCAACATCTACTCTCTGCAACAGTCATTCTGCACCCCAGTCTTCAAACTTTGCTCTCGGTAACAGTCTTTCTGTACTGCATTCTTCAACCTCTGCTCTCTGTAAGGGTACTTCTGCACCAGAGTCTCCAGCCTCTGCTTTCTATGTCAGTCCTTCTGCAATCCAGTCTCTAATCTCTGCTCTGTGTAACTTTCCTTCTGCACCTTAGTCTCCAACCTCTGCTCTCTGCTACAGTCCTTCTGGACCCCAATCTCCAACCTCTACTCTCTGCAACAGTCTTTGTTCATCCAAGTCTAAAACCTATGCTCTCTGCATCAGTCCTTCTGCACCCCTGTCTCCAACCTCTGCTCTCTGTAACAATCCTTCTGCACCTCAGTCTCCAACCTCTGCTCTCTGCAATGGTCCTTCTGCACCTCAGTCTCCAACCTCTACTCTATGTAACAGTGCTTCTGCACCTCAATCTCCAATGTCTGCTCTCTGTAAGATCCTTCTGCATCCCAGTCTCCAAACTCTGCTCTCTATAACAGTCCTTCATTACACCAGTCTCCAAATTGTGCTCTCTGTAACAGGCCTTCTGCACTCCAGTCTCCAACCCCTGCTCTCTTTATCAGTCCATCTGCACCCCAGTCTCCAACATCTGCTATCTATAACTGTTTTTCTGCACCCCAGTATTTAACCTCTGCTCTCTGCAACAGTCCTTCTGCACCCCAGGCTCCAACCTCTGCTTTCTGCAACAGTTCTTCTGCACCAAGTCTCCAACATTGCTCACTGCAAAATTCCTTCTGCACCCTAGTCTCCAACCTCTGATCTCTGTAATGATCCTTCTACACCCCAGTCTCGAACCTCTGCTCTTCTCAACGATCCTTCTGCACCTCAAGGTCCAACCTCTTCTCTCTGCAAAGATCCATTGGCACCCCAGTCTCAACCTCTGCTCGCTGCAACAGTCCTTGTGAACCCCAGTCTCCAACATCTGCTCTCTGCAACAGTATTTCTGTATCTCAGTCTGAAAACTCTGCTCTCTGCAATAATCCATCTGCACCCCAGTCTCCAACCTCTACTCTCTGTAACAGTCCTTCTGTACCTCAGTCTCCAATCTCTGCTCTATGCAACAGTCCTTCTGCGCCCAAGTCTCCAAAATCTGCTCTCTGAAACAGTCCTTCGACAACCCAGTCTACAACCTCTGCTCTCTGTAACAGTCCTTCTACACCCCAGTCTCCATACTCTGCTCGCCCAAACGATCTTTCTGCACCCCAGTCTCCAACGTCTGATCTCTGCAACAGTCCTTCTACCCTCCAGTCTCCAACCTCTGCTATCTGTAACAGTCCTTCTATACCCCAGTCTCCATACACTGCTCAAACCAATGATCCGTCTGCACCCCAGTCTCCAACCTCTGTTCTCTACATCAGTTCTTCGGCACCCCAGTCTCCAACCTCTTCTCTCGGTACCAGTCCATCTGTACCTCAGTCTCCAACCTTTGTTCTCCATAAGGGTCCTTATGCACCCCAGTATCCAACCTCTGCTTTCTGTATCAGTCGTTTTGTACCACAGTCTCCAAACTCTGCCGTCTGTAAGAGTCCTTCTGCAACTCAGTCTGCAACCTCTGCTCTATGCAACAGTCCTTGTGCACCCCAGTCTCCATCTTCTGCTCTCTGCAACATTCCTTCTTCACCCCAGTCTCCAACATCTGCTATCTGCAACAGTCATTCTCCATCACAGTCTCCAAACTCTGCTTTCTGTAAGAGTCCTTCTGTACTGCATTCTCGAAACTCTGCTTTCTGTAAGGATACTTCTGCACCCGAATCCCCAAACTCTGCTTTCTGTATCAGTCCTTTTGCACCCCAGTCTCCAACCTGTGCTCTGTGTAACTGTACTTCTGCACCTTAGTCTATAACGTCTGCTCTCTGCTACAGTTTTTCTGGACCCCAGTCTCCATCATCTACTCTCTGCAACAGTCCTTCTACACCCCACTCTCCAACCTCTGCTCTTTGTAAGAGTCCTTCTGTACTAAAGACTCCAACCTCTGCTCTCTCTAATGGTCCTCCTGTACGCCAGTCTTCAACCTCTGCTTTATGAATCATTTCTTCTGCACCCCTGTCTCAATCCTGTGCTCTCTATAACAGTCCTTCTGCACCTCAGTCTCCAACCTCTTCTCTCTGCAACAGTTCCTTTTACACCCAAATCTCCAACTTCTGCTGTATGCACAAGTCCTTCTGCACCCCAGTATCCAACCTCTGCTCTCTGTAACAATCCTTCTGAACCCCAGTCTCAAAATTCTGCTCTCTGCAGCAGTCCTTCTTCACCCCAGTCTCCAAACTCTGCTCTCTGCAAGAACCTTCTGCACACCAGTCTCCAACCGCTGCTCACTATAACAGTTATTCTGCAACCCAGTCTCCAACCTCTTCTCTCTGTAACAGGACTTTCGTACCTCAGTCTCCAAACTCTGCTCTCTGCAACAGTCCTTCTGCACCCCAGTCTCCAACCACTGCTCTCTAAAACAGTCCTTCTGCAGCCCAGTCTCCAATCTCTACTCTCTGTAACAGTAGTTCTGCACTTCACTTGCCAACCTCTGCTCTCTGTAGTATCCTTCTAAAACCCAGTCACCAAAACCTGCTCTCTGTAACAGTCTTCTGAACACCAGTCTCCAACCTCTGCTCTCTGCAACCATCCCTCTTAACCCCAGTCTCCAACCTCTGCTCTCTGCAGAAGGACCCTTACAGAGACCGGAAGTTGGAGACTGCGGTACAGAAGGACTGTTTCAGAGAGCAGTGTTAGGAGACAGGTGTGCAGAAGGATATGAAAGACAGCATAGGTTGTAGACTGGGGTGCAGAAGGATTGTTGCTGAGAGCAGAGGTTAAAGACTGGGGTGCAGAAGGATCATTGAAGAGAGAAGAGGATGGATACTTGGGTCAAAAGGCCTTTTACAGAAAGCAGAGTTTGGAGATTGGGGTGTAGAAGACCTGTTACAGAGAGCAGGGCTTGGAGACTGGGGTGCGGAAGAACAGTTACAGAGAGCACAGTTTAAAGACTGGGTTGCAAAAGGATCTTACAGAGAGCAGAGGTTGAAGACTGAGGTACAGAAGGACTGTTACAGAGAGCAGAGGTTGGAGACTGAGGTGCAGAATTATCTTAAAAGAGAGCAGAGTTTTCAGACTGCAGAAGGCCTGCTAAAGAAAGCAGAGGTTGCAGACTGGTGTTTAGAACGACAGTTGCAGAGAGTAGAGGTTGGAGATTGGCGTCCAGAAGGATTGTTGCCGACAGCAAAGGTTGGAGACTGGGGTGGAGAAGGACTGCTGCAGAGAGTAGAGGTTGGAGACTTAGGTGCAGAAGGACTGTTACAGAGAGCAGAGGTTGGAGACTGGGGTTCAGAAGGACTGATATAGAAAGCAGACCTTGGTGACCTGGGTGCATAAGGACTGTTGCAGAGAGCAGAGGTTTGAGACTGGGGTGGAGAAGGACTGTTGCAGAGAGAAGATGTTGGAGACTGGTTTGCAGAAGGACTGTTGCAGAGAGCAGAGATTGGAGACTGGGGTGCAGAAGGAGTATTACAGAGAGCAGAGGTTGCAGACTGTGTTGCAGAAGGACTGTAACAAAGAGCACAGGATGGAGACTAAGGTGCAGAATAAGTGTTGTAGAGAACAGAGGTTGAAGACTGGGGTGCAGAGGGATCATTGCAGAAAGCCGAGTTTGGAGATTGGGTCTTAGAAAGATCTTACAGAGAGCAGAATTAGAACACTGAGGTGCAGAAAAAGTGTTGCAGAGAGCAGAGGTTTGAGATAGGGGCGCAGAAGTACTGTTGCAGAGAGCAGAGGTTGGAGTCTGAGGTGCAGAAGTACTGTTACAGAGACCAGAGGTTAGAGACCGGGGTGCAGAAGGAATGATACAGAAAGCAGAGTTTGGAGACTGGGATGCAGAAATACTGTTACAGAGAGCAGAGGTTGGAGACTGCAGCACAGAAGGACTGTTACAGAGAGCAGAGGTTGGAGACTGCAGTGGAAAAGGACTGTTACAGAGAGCATATTTTGGAGACTTGGGTGAGGAAGGACTGTTGCAGAGAGAAGAGGTTAAAAACTGGGGTAAACAAGGACTGTTGCAAAGAGCAGAGGTTGCAGAGTGAGGTGCAGAAGGACTGTTAAAGAGAGCAGAGTTTGGAGACTGTGGTGCCGAAGGACTGTTGTACAGAGAAGATGTTGGAGACTGGGGTGCAGAAGAACTGTTGCATAAAGTATAGATTGGAGACTTGGGTGAAGAAGGACTATTGCAAAGAGTAGAGGTTGGAGACTGGGTTGCAGGAGAACTGTTGCAGAGAGCAGAGGTTGGAGACTGGGTGGAGAAAGACTGTTGCAGAGAGTAACAATTGGAGATTGGGCTGCCACAGGACTGTTGCAGAGAGCAGAGTTCAGAGACTGGGGTTCAGAAGGATCATTGCAGAGAGTAGATTATGGAGACTGGGGTATGGAAGGAGTGTTCTAGAGAGCAGAGGTTGAAGACTGAGGTGCAGAAAAACTGTTACAGAGAGCAGAGTTTGGACTGGGGTGCAGAAAAAGTGTTGAAGAGAACATAGGTTGAAGAATGTGGTGCAGAAGGATCGTTTCTGAGACCAGAGTTTGGAGACTGGGTTGCAGAAGGACTGATACAGAAATCAGAGGTTGGAGACTGGGGTGCAGAAGGACTGATACAGAAAGCAGAGTTTGGACACTGTGGTGTAGAAGGACTGTTACAGAGACCAGAGTTTGAATACTGGGTTTCAGAAGGATGTTACAGAGAGCATAGGTTGAAGACTGAGGTGCAGAAGCACTGTTACAGAGAGAAGAGTTTGGAGACTGAGGTTCAGATGGACCGTTGCAGAGAGCAGAGGTTGGAGATTGAGGTGCACAAGGATTGTTACAGAGAGCAGAGGTTTTAGACTGGGGTGCAGAAAGACTGATACAGAAAGCAGAGGTTGGATACTCGGGTGCAGAAGGACGCTTACAAAGAGCACAGGTTGGAGACTGAGGTGCAGAAGGACTGTTGCAGAGAGCAGAGGTTGCAGACTGAGTTGCAGAAGGACTATTATTGGGCAGAGTTTCGAGACTTTGGTGGAAAACGACTGATACAGAAGGACTGTTACAGAGAGCAGAGGTTGGAGACTGGGGTGCAGAAGAGCTTTTGTAGAGAACAGAATTTGGAACTGGGTTGCAGGAGGATCGATAAGGTTAGCAGAATATGGAGACTGGGGTGTAGAAGGACTGTTGCAGAGAGCAGAGGTTGGAGACTGGGGTGCAGAAGGACTGTTAAAGAGAGCAGAGTTTAGAGACTTGGGTGTAAAAGGCCTGTTACAGAGAGCATAGTTTGGAGACTGGGTGCAAAAGGACTATTACAGAAAGCAGAGTTTGGAGACTTCTTTTCAGAACGATTATACAGAGAACAGAAATTGAAGACTGAGGTGCAGAAGGACTGTTACAGAGAGTAGATGTTGAAGACTGAAATGTAGAAAGACCATTGTAGAGAGCAGAGGTTGGAGACTAATGTGCAGAAAAACTGTTGAGGAGCGCAGAGGTTGGAGACTTTGCTGTAGAAGGACTGTTGCAGAGAGCAGAGTTTGGAGATTTTGGTGCCGAAGAACTGTTGCATAGAGCAGAATTTGGAGACTGAGGTACAGAAGGACTGTACAGAGAGTAGTGGTTGAAGACTTGAGTGCAGAAGGACTGATAGAGAAAGCAGGGGTTTAAGACTGGTGTGCCGAAGCAAAGTTACAGAGAGAAGAGTTTGGAAACTGCAGTACAGAAGGACTGTTACAGAGAGCAGAGGTTGAAGACTAGGGTGGAGAAGGACTGTTTCAGAGATCAGATGTTGGAGACTGGGGTGCAGTACAACTATTGCAGAGAGCAGAGGTTGCAGACTGAGGTGCAGAAGGACTGTTACAGCAGCAGAGTTTGGAGACTGGTGCAAAAGGACTGATACAGAAAGCAGAGTTTGGAAACTGGGGTGCAGAAATACCATTGCATAAAACAGAGGTTGAAGACTGCGGAACAAAAGGACTATTACAGAGAGCAGAGGTTGGAGACTGGGGTGCAGAAGGACTGTTACAGAAAGCAGAGTTTGGAGACTGATTTTCAGAAGGATCATACAGAGAGCAGAGGTTGGAGATTGAGGTGCAGAAGGACTGTTACAGAGAGTAGATGTTGAAGATTGAGGTGTAGAAATACCATTGCAGAGAGCAGAGGTTTGAGACTGAGGTGCAGAAAAACTGTTGAGGAGTGCAGAGGTTGGAGACTTGGGTGTAGAAGGACTGTTGCAGACAGCATAGGTTGGAGATTGGGGTGCAGAAAGACTGGTGCAGACAACAGAATTTGAAGACTGAGGTGCAGAAGGACTGTACAGAGAGCAGAGGTTGGAGACTTTAGTGAGAAAGACTGATAGAGTAAGCAGGGGATGGAGACTGGTGTGCAGAGGGACAGTTAAAGAGGGAAGAATTTGGAAACTGCAGTACAGAAGGACTTTTAAGGAGAGCAGAGGTTGGAGACTGGGGTTGAGAAGGACTGTTGCAGAGATCAGATGTTGGAGACTGGGGTGCAGAAAACCTGTTGCAGAGAGGAGGTTGGAGACTGGGGTGAGGAAGGACTGTTGCAGAGAGCATAGGTTGGAGACTGGGGTGCAGTAGGACTAATGCAGAGAGCAGAGGTTGCAGACTGAGGTGCAGAAGGACTGTTACAGAAGCAGAGTTTGGAGACTGTGGAGCAGAAGGACTGATAGAGAAAGCAGAAGTAGAAAACTGGGTTGCAGAAAGACCATAAAATAAAACAGAGTTTGGAGGCTGCGGAACAGAAGGACTATTACAGAGAGCAGAGGTTGGAGACTGATGTACAGAAGGACTGTTACAGCGAGCAGAGTTTTGAGACTGGGGTGCAGAAGGATTGTTGCAGAGAGCAGAGTTTTCAGACTGAGGTACAGAAGAACTGTTGTAGACAGCAGATGTTGGAGAATGGGTGAACAAGGACTGTTGCAGCGAGCACAGGTTGGAGACAGGGTGAAGAAGGATTGTTGCAGAGAGCAGAGGTTTGAGTCTGGGGTGCAGAAGGACTGATAAAGAGAGCAGAGGTTAGAGACTGGGGTGCAGAAGGCCTGTTACAAAGAGCAGTGTTTGGAGACTGGGGTGCAGAATGTTACAGAAAGCAGAGTTTGGAGAGTGCGTTGCAGAATGATCTTACAGAGATCAGAGTTTGGACACTGAGGTGCAGAAGCACTGTTGCAGAAAGTAGAGTTTGGAGATTGAGGTGCAGAAGGACCTTTGCAGAGAGCAGAGTTTGGAGACTGAGGTGCAGAATGATTGATACAGAGAGCAGAGGTTGGAGACTGGGTTGCAGAAGGACTGTTGCAGAGAGCAGATGTTGTAGACTGTGGTGTTGAAGGACTGTTGCAGAGAGTAGATTTTGGAGATTGGGGTGAAGAAGGACTGTAGCAGAGAGCAGAGGTTGGAGACTAAGGTGCAGAAGGACAGTTACACAGAACAAAGGTGGGAGACTCGGGTGCAGAAGGACTAATACAGAAAGCAGAGCTTGGAGACTCGTGTTCAGAAGGACCCTTACAGAGAGCAGTGGTTGGAGACTGCAGTACAGAAGGACTGTTAAAAAGAGCAGATGTTGGATACTGGGGTGGAGAAGATCTGTTGCAGAGAGCAGATGTTGGAGACTGGTATGGAAAAGGACTGTTGCAGAGAGTAGAGGATGGAGACTGGGGTTCAGGAGGACTGTTTCAGAAAGCAGAGGTTGCAGACTGAGTTGCAGATCGACTGATACAGAGGGCATAATTTGGAGACTGTGGTTTAAAACGACTGATACAGAAAGCAGAGGTTGAGTACAGGTGTACATAAGGACACTTACGGAGAAAAGAGTTTGTAGACTGCGGTACAAAAGGACTGTTACAGAGAGCATGGGTTCAAGACTGGGGTGCAGAATAATCACTGGGGTGAGCAGAGTATGGATACTGGGGTGTAGAAGGACTGTTGCAGAGAACAGAGGTTGGAGACTGGGGTGTAGAAGGACTGTTGCAGAGAGCAGACTTTGGAGACTGGGGTGCAGAAGGACTTTTGCATAAAGCAGAGGTTGGAGACTGCGTTACAGAAGGACTGTTATAGAGAACAGAGGTTGGAGACAGGCGTGCAGAATTATCTTACAAAGAGCATAGGTTGGAGACTGGAGTGCAGAAGGCCTGTTACAGAGAGCAGAGGTTGAAGGACTGTTACAGAGAGCAGATGTTGCAGACTGTGGTGCAGAAGGACTGTTGCAGAGAACAGAACTTGGAGACTGGGTTTCATGAGGACCGTTGCTGAGAGAAGAGGTTGGAGACTGAGGTGCAGAAGTACTGTTACAAAGAGTAGAGTTTGGAGACTTGGGTGCAGAAGGACTGATACAGAGAGCAGAGGTTGGAGACTGTGGTACAGAAGGAATGTTACAGAGTGCAGAGTTTTAAACTGGCATGCAGAAGGACTGTTGCAGAGAGCAGAGGTTGGAGACAGGGTGCAGAAGGACTGTTACAGAGAGCAGAGGTTGAAGCCTGTGGTGCAGAAGGACTGAAACAAAAAAGCAGAGTTTGGGGACGGGGTTAAAGAAGGACTGTTACAGAGATCAGAGGTTGGATACAGGTGTGCAGAAGGATATTACAGGGAGCAGAAGTTTGAGACTTGGGTGTAGATTGAGTGTTGCAGAGAGCAGAGGTTGGAGACTGGGGTGAAGAAGGACTGTTGCAGAGAAAAGATATTAAAGACTGTGGTGCAGAAGGACTGTTACAGAGAGCAGAATTTGGACACTGGGGTGAAGAAGGATCGTTGCAGAGAGCAGAGATTAGAGACTTATGTGCAGAAGGACTGTTACAGAGAGCAGAGGTTAAAGACTGGGGCGCAGAAGCACTGTTACAGAGAGCAGAGGATAGAGACTGAGGTGCAGAAGGACTGATACAGAGAGCAGAGGTTGGAGACTGTGGTACAGAAGGAATGTTACAGAGTGCAGAGTTTTAAACTGGCATGCAGAAGGACTGTTGCAGAGAGCAGAGGTTGGAGACAGGGTGCAGAAGGACTGTTACAGAGAGCAGAGGTTGAAGCCTGTGGTGCAGAAGGACTGAAACAAAAAGCAGAGTTTGGGGACGGGGTTAAAGAAGGACTGTTACAGAGATCAGAGGTTGGATACAGGTGTGCAGAAGGATATTACAGGGAGCAGAAGTTTGAGACTTGGGTGTAGATTGAGTGTTGTAGAGAGCAGAGGTTGGAGACTGGGGTGAAGAAGGACTGTTGCAGAGAAAAGATATTAAAGACTGTGGTGCAGAAGGACTGTTACAGAGAGCAGAGTTTGGACACTGGGGTGAAGAAGGATCGTTGCAGACAGCAGAGATTAGAGACTTATGTGCAGAAGGACTGTTACAGAGAGCAGAGGTTAAAGACTGGGGCGCAGAAGCACTGTTACAGAGAGCAGAGGATAGAGTCTGAGGTGCAGAAGGACTGTTACAGAAAGTAGAGTTTGAAAACTGGGGTGCAGGACTGATACAGACAGCAGATGTTGGAGACTGGGGTGCAGAAGGACTGATAAAGAGAGCAGGGGTTGGAGACTGGGGTTCAGAAGGCCTTACAGATAGCAGAGTTTGGAGACTGGGGTGCAGAAGGACTGTTACAGAGAGGAGAGATTGGAGACTGGGTTGCAGAAGGATCTTACAGAGAAAAGAGTTTGGAGACTCAGGTGCAGAAGCACTCTTGCAGAGAGTAGAGTTTGGAGACTGAGGTGCAGAAGGACCGTTGCAGAGAGCAGATGTTGGAGACTGGGGTGCAGAATTATTGTTGCAGAGAAAAAAGGTTGGAGACTGGGTTACAGAAGGACTGTTGCAGAGAGCAGAATTTGAAGACTTAGGTGCAGAAGGACTTTTTCAGAGAACAGAGATTGTAGACTGGAGTGCAGAAATATCGTGGAAGAAAGCAGAATTTTCAGTTGAGGTGAAGAAGGACTAATGCAGAGAGCAGATGTTAAAGACTAGGGTGCAGAAAGCCTGTTACAGATAGCAGAGTTTGGAGAAGGTGTGCAGAAGAACTGTTACAGAGAGCAGATTTTGGAGATTGGTTTGCAAAAGTATCTTCCAGAGAGTAGAGGTTGGAGACTGAGATGCATAAGGACTGTTACAGAGAATAGAGCTTGGATACTGAGGTGCAGAAGTTAAATTGCAGAGAGCAGAGGTTGAAGAATGAGGTGCAGAAGGACTGTTACAGAGAGCAGAGGTTGGAGACTGAGGTGCAGAAGGACTGATACAGAAAGCAGAGTTTAGACACTGGGGTGCAGAATGACCATTACAGAGAGCAGAGGTTGGGGACTGCGGTGCAGGAGAACTGTTACAGAGAGCAGAGTTTGGAGACTGCAGTACTGAAGGACTGTTACACAGAGCAGACGTTGGAGACTGTGGTGCAGTAGGACTGTTGCAGAGCAGATGTTGGATACTGGGGTGCAGAAGGACTGTTGCAGAGAGCAGAGGTTGGAGACTGTGGTGCAGAAGGACTAATTCAGAAAGTAGAGTTTGGAGACTGGGATGCAGAAGGACCATTACAGAGAGCAGAGGTTAGAGACTACGGTACAGAAGAACTGTTGTACAGAACAATTTTGGAGACTGGGGTGCATAGGGACCATTGCAGAGGGCAGACGTTGGAGACTGTGGTGCAGAAGGAATGTTACAAAGAGCAGAGTGTGGAAACTGGGGTGCAGAAAAATCTTAAAAAGAGGAACATTTGGAGACTGGGGTGCAGAACGATTATTGCAGAGAGCACAAGTTGGAGACTGGGGTGCAGAAGGAGTGTTGCAGAGAGCAGTTGTTGAAGACTGAGGTGTAGAAAAACTGTTACACAGAGCAGTGTTTGGAGACTGGGGTGCAGAAGGACTAATACTGAGAGCGGAGTTTGGTGACTGGGGACCAGAACGATCTTACAGAGAGGAAATTTTTGAGACTGGGGTGCAGAAGGATTGTTGCAGAGACCAGACTTTGGAGACTTGGCTGCAGAAGGATCGTTGCAGAGAGTAGATAATGGAGACTGGTGTATAGAAAGACTGTTCTAGAGAGCAGAGTTTGGAGACTGGGGTGAAGAAGGACTGTTGCAGAGAACAGTTGTTGAAGACTGAGGTGTAGAAAAACTGTTACAGAGAGCAGTGTTTAAAAACTAAGGTGCAGAAAGACTGTCGCATAGAGGACAGGTTGGAGACTGGGTGAAGAAAGACTGTGCAGAGTGCAATGTTTGGAGACTGGGGTGCAGAAAGACTTTTACAGAGAATAGAGGTTAGAGACTGCTGTACAGAAGGACTGTTAAAAAGAGCAGGGGTTTGAGACAGGTGTGCAGAAGGATCTTACAGAGAGCAGATGTTGGAGATTGGGGTGCAATAGGACTGATGCAGAGAGCAGAGGTTGGAGAATGGGGTACAGAAGGATTGTTGCAGAGAGAAGCTGTTGGATACTGAGGTGCAAAAGGCCTGTTACACAGCAGAGCATGGAGAATGGAGAGCAGATGACCTGTAACATACAGCAGAGTTTGGAGACTGAGTTGCATAAGGATCTTAAAGAGAGTAGAGGTTGGTGACTGAGGTGCCGAAGGACTATTAGAGAAAGCAGAGGTTGAAGACTGGGGTTCAGAAGGAGAGCAGAGATCAGAGTTTTCAGAATGAGGTTTAGAAAAACTGTTGCAGAGAGCAGATGTAGGAGACTGGGGTGCAGAAGAACTGTTGCAGAGAGCAGAGGTTGGAGACTTGGGTGTAGAAGAATCATTGCAGAGAACATAGGGTGCAGACTGGGGTGCTAAAGGAGTGTTACAGACAGCAGAATTTTGAGACTGGGGTGAAGAAGAAGTGTTATAGAAAGCAGAGTTTGGAGACTGATTTTTAGAAGGATCTTACAGAGAGCAGAGGTTGGCGACTGAGGTGAGGAAGGACTTTTACAGAGAATAGATGTTGAAGACTGAGGTGCAGAAAGACCTTTGCAAAGAGAAGAGGTTGAAGACTTAGGTGCAGAAGGACTGTTGCAGAGTGCAGAGGTTGGAGACTTGGGTGTAGGACTGTTGCAGAGAGCAGAGGTTGGATTTTGGGGTTCCAAAAACTGTTGCAGCGAGCAGACATTAGAGACTGAGGTGCAGAAGAACTGTTACAGGGCACAGGTTGGAGACTGAGTGCAGAAGGACTGATAGAGAAAGCAGAGGTTTGAGAGTGGGGTGCAGAAGGACCGTTACAGAGAGAAGAGTTTGAAAACTGCAGTACAAAAGTACTGTTACAGAGAGCATAGGTTGGAGACTGGGGTGTAGAAGGACTGTTGCAGAGAGCAGAGGTTTGAGACTGGGGTGCAGTAGGACAATTGCAGAGTGAAGAGGTTGCAGTCTGTGGTGGAGAAGGACTGTTACAGATCAGAGTTTGGAGACTGTGGTGCATAAGGACTGATAAAGAAAGGAGAGGTCGGAAACTCGGGTGCAGAAGGACCCTTAAAGGAAACGGAGGTTGGATACTGTGGAACAGATAGTCTGTTACAGAGAGCAGTGTTAGGAGACTGGGGTGCAGAAGAAGTGTTGTAGAGAAAAGAGGTAAAAGACTGGGGTGCAGAAGGATCATTGCATAGAACAGAGGTTAGAAACTGGGGTGCAGAAGGCCTGATACAGAAAGCAGAGTTCAGAGACTGGGGTGCAGAAGGCCTGTTACAGACAGCAGAGTTTGGAGACTGGGGTGCAGAAGGATTGGTACAGAGAGCAGAGTTTGAATACTGGGTTGCAGAAAGATATTAAGGAGAGCAAAATTTGAAGACTGAGGTGCAGAAGCACTGTTATAGAGAGAAGAGGTTGAAGACTGAGGTGAAGAAGGACTGTTACAGAGAGCAGACATTGGAGACTGAGGTGCAGAAGGATTGTTACAGAGTGCAGAGATTGGAGACTGGGGTGCAGTAGGACTGATACAGAAAGCAGAGTTTGGAGACTCGGGTGCCGAAGGACCCTTACAGAAAGCAGAGGTTGGAGACTAAGGTGCAGAAGAACTGTTGCAGGGAGCAGAGTTTGCAGACTGAGTTGCAGAAGGACTGTTACAGCGGGAAGATTTTCGAGACTGTGGTGGAAAACGACTGATACAAAAAAGCAGAGGTTGGATACTGGGGTGCATAAGGACCCTTACAGAGAACAGAGGTTGGAGACTGCGGTACAGAAGGACTTTTAAAGAGAGGAGAGGTTGGATACTGGGGTGCATAAGGACCCTTACAGAGAACAGAGGTTGGAGACTGCGGTACAGAAGGACTTTTAAAGAGAGGAGAGGTTGGAGACTGGAGTGCAGAAGAACTGTTGAAGAGAACAGAGGTTGGAGACTGGGGTGCAGAAGGGTCGTTGGGGCGAGCAGAGTATCGAGACTGGGGGGTAGAAGGACTGTTGCAGAAAGCAGAAGTTTTAGACTGGGGTGTAGAAGGACTGTTGCAGAGAGCAGATATTGGAGACTGGGGTGCAGAAGGACTATTACATAGAGCAGACTTTGGAGACTGGGGTGCAGAAGGATCGTTGAAGAGAGCAGATTTTGGAAACTGGGGTGCAGAAGGATCATTATGGAGAGCAGAGATTGGAGACTGTGGTGCAGAATGAGTTTTACAGAAAGCAAAGTTTGAAGACTGGGGTGCAGTAGGACTTTTACAGAGAGCACAGGTTGGAGACTTATGTTTAAAAATCTAATGCAGAGAGCACAGTTTGGAGACTCGGTTGCAGAAGTAGTGTTGCAGAGAGCACAGATTGGAGACTGCGGTGTAGAAGGACCCTTACAGATAGCAGAGTTTGGAGACTGCTTTACAGAAGTACTTTTACAGAGAGCAGAGGTTGGAGACAGGTGTGTAAAAGGATCTTACAGAAAGCATAGGTTTGAGACTGGGGTGCAGGAGGACTGGTGCAGAGAGCAGAGGTTTGAGACTGGGGTTCAGAAGGATAGTTGAAGAGAGAAGAGTTTGGAGACTGGGGTCAACAGGCCTGTTATAGACAGCATAGGTTGGAGATTAGGGTGCAGAAGGCCTATTACAGAGAGCAGTGATTGGAGACTGGGGTGCAGAAGGATAGTTACAGAGAGCAGAGTTTAATGAGTGGGTTTCAAAAGGATCTTACAGAGACAAAAGTTTGGAGACTGAGGTACATAAGGACTCTTACAGAGTGAAGAGGTTTGAGACTGAGATGCAGAAGGATCACTCCAGAGAGAAGAGTTTTCAGAAAGAGGTGCAGAAGGACTGTTACTGAGAGCAGAGGTTGGAGACTGGGGTGCAGAAGGACTGATACAGAAAGCAGAGGTTGGCGACTGTGGTGCAGAAGGACTGTTGCAGAGAGCAGAAGTTAGAGACTGGGGTGCAGAAGGACTGTTGCAGAGAGCAGAGAATAGAGACTGTGGTGTAGAAGGACTATTGCAGAGAGCAGAGTTTGCAGACTGAGGTGCAGAAGTACTGTTACAGAGAGCAGAGTTTGGAGAATGTGGTGCAAAAGGACTGATACAGAAAGCAGTGGTTTGAGACTGGGCTGCAGAAGGACCCTTACAGAGAACAGAGGTTGGAGATTGTGGTACAGAAGAAATGTTACAGACCGCAAAGGTTGGAGACTGGGGTGCAGGATAACTGTTGTAGAGAACAGAGGTTAGAGGCTGGGGTGCAGGAGGACCATTGCAGTAAGCAGACGTTGGAGACTAGGTTTCAGAAGGATCTTACAGAGAGCAGAGTTTGGACGCTGAGGTGCAGAAGGACTGTTGTAGAGAGCAGAGTTTGGAGATTAGGGCGCAGAAGGACTGTTGCAGAGAGAAGAAATTGTAGTCTGAGTTGCAGAAGGACTGTTACAGAAAGCAGAGTTTAGAGACCAGGGTGCAGAAGGACTGATACAGAAAGCAGAGTTTGGAGACTGGGGTCCAGAAGGACTATTACAGAGAGCAGAGTGTGAAGACTGCAATACAGAAGGACTGTAACAGAGAGAAGAGGTTGGAGACTGGGGTGCTGAAGGACTTTTGCAGAGAGCAGACGTTGGATACTGAGGTGAAGAAGGACTGTTACAGAGAGCAGAGGTTGGAGAATTGAGTGCAGAAGGACTGATAGAGAAAGCAGAGGTTGGAGAGTGGGGTGAAGAAGGACCGTTACAGAGAGAAGAGTTTGGAAACTTCTGTACAGAATGACTGTTACAGAGAGCAGAGGATGGAGACTTGGGTGGTGAAGGACGGTTGCAGAGCAGATGTTGGAGACTGGGGTGCAGAAGGACTGTTGCAGAGATCAGAGGTTGGAGACTGGGGTGCAGATAAATCATTGGAGAGAGCAGATTTTTAAGACTGGGTTGCGGAAGGCCTGCTACACAGAGCAGAGTTTTGGGATTGAGGTACAGAAAGCAGAGGTTGGGAATCGGGGTGCAGAAAGACCGTTACAGAGACCAGAGTTTGGAGACTGCTGTATAGAAAAACTGTTACAGAGAGCAGAGTTTTGAGCATTGGGTGCAGAAGGACTGTTACAGAGAGCAGAGGTTGGATACTGGGGTGCTTAAGGATTTACAGAGAGCAGTTGTTGGAGACTTGGGTGCAGAAGGACTGTTGCAGAGAGCAGACGTTGGAGACTGAGGTGAAGAAGGATCGTTGTAGAGAGTAGAGGTTTGAGACTGGGATGCAGAAGGACTTTTACAAAGAACAGAGGTTGATAACTGGGGTGCAGAATGCCTGTTACAGAGAGAAAGGTTTGAAGAATGGGTGCAGAAGGACTGTTACAGAGGGAAGAGTTTGCAGACTAGGTTACAGAAAGATCTTGCACAGAGTAGAGGTTGGAGACTGAGGTGCAGAAGGATTGTTACAGCTAGCAGATTTTGGAGACTGGGGTAAAGAAGGACTGTTGCAGAAAGCAGAGGTTGGAGACTGTGGTGTAGAAGGACTGTTGGAGGGAGCAGAGTTTGGAGACTTGGGTGCAAAAGAAATGTTGCAGAGAGCAGAGTTTGGAGACTGAGATGCAGAAGGACTGTTACAGAGATCACTGGTTGGAGACTGGGGTGCAGAAGGACTGATAGAGAAAGAAGAGTTTGGAGACTGTGGTGAAGAAAAAACATTACAGAGAGCAGACTTTAAAGACTGTAGTACAGGAGGCCTGTTAGAGAGAGCAGAGGTTGGAGACTGGGGTTGAGAAGGACTTTTTCAGAGTGCAGATATTGGAGACTGGGGTGCAGAAGAACTGTTGCAGAAAGAAGTGGTTGGAGAATGGGGTGCAGAAGAACTGTCACAGAGAGCAGAGTTTGGAGACTGAGGTGCAGAGGTAATGCTACAGAGAGCAGAGTTTGGAGACTGGGGTTCAAAAGTACTGATACAGAGAGCAAAGGTTGGAGACTGTGGTGCAGAAGGACCTTTAGAGAGAGCAGAGTTTGGAGACTGCACTACAGAAGGACTGTTACAGTGAGCATACTTTGGATACTAGGGTACAGAAAGACTGTTTTAGAGAGAAGATGTTGGAAACTGTGGTTCAGAAAAACTGTTGCAGAGAACAGAGGTTAGAGAATCGGGTGTAGAAGGACTGTTGCAGAGAGCAGATGTTGGAGACTTGGGTGCAGAAGGACTGTTACAGAGAGCAGAGTTTGGAGACTAGGGTGCAGAAGGATCTTACAGAGATCAGAGTATGGAGACAGGGGTGCAGAAGTACTGTTGCAGAGAGCAGAGGTTGGAGACTGAGTGCAGAAGAACTGTTATAGAGAAAAGGTTGGAGATGGGGAGAAGAAGGACTGTTACTCAGAACAGAGGTTGGAGACTCAGGTGCAGCAGTACCATTGCAGAAAGCAGAGTTTGGAGACTGGGGTAGAGAATGAATGTTACTGGAAGCAGAGTTTTGAAACTGTGGTGCAGAAGGATATTACACAGAGCAGAGGTCAAAGACTAGGGTGCAGAAGAACTGTTACAGAGAGCAGAGATTTTAGACAAGGTTGCACAAGGATCTTACAGAAAGCAGAGGTTGTAGACCAAGGTGCAGCTGGACTGTTACAGAGAGCAGAGGTTGGAGACTAGGGTGCAGTAGGATCGTTGCAGAGAACAGAGTTTTCAGACAGAGGTGCAGAAGGAATTTTGCAGAGAGCACATGTTGGAGACTGGGGTGCAGAACGACTGTTGCAGAGAGCAGAGGTTGGAGACTGGAATGCAGAAGGACTGTTGCAGAGAGCAGAGGTTGGAGACTGAGGTGCAGAAAGACTGTTACAGAGAACAGAGTTTGGAGACTGGGGTGCTGAAGAACTGGTAAAGAGAGCAGAAGTTGGAGACTGGGGTGCAGAAGGATCGTTATAAAGAACAGAGGTCAGAGACTGGGGTGCAGAAGGCCTGTTACGAAGAGCAGAGTTTGGAGAAGGTGTGCAGATGTACTTTTACAAAGAGTAGAGACCGAGGTGCAGAAGGACCGTTGCAGAGAGCAGAGGTTGGAGACTGAAGTGCAGAAGGATTGTTACAGAGAGCAGACGTTGGAGACTTGGTCTCAGAGGAATTGCTGCAGAGAGCAGATTCTGGACATGCGGTGTAGCAGGACTGTTGCGGAGAGCACAGGTTTGAGATTTGGGTGCAGAAGGACTGTTGCAGAGAGTAGAGGTTGAAGACTGTGTTGCAGTAGGACTGTTACAGAGACAGAGTTTGGAGACTTTGGTGAAGAAGGACTGTTGCAGAGAGCAGACGTTGGAGACTGGGTTGCAGAAGGACTGTTATAGAGAGCAGAGATTTTAGACTGAGATGCAGAAGTACTTTTACAGAGAGCAGAGGTTGGAGATTGGGGTGCAGATGGACTGATACAGAAAGCAGAGTTTGGAGACTCGGGTGCAGAAGGACTGTTGCAGAGAGCAGAGGTTGGAGAATGGGCTGCAAAAGGCCTGTTACAAAGAACAGAGGTTGGAGACTGGGGTGCAGAAGGACTGTTACAGACAGCAGAGTTCAGATACAGGGTTGCAGAAGGATCTTACAGAGAGCAGAGGTTATAGACTGTGGTACAGCAGTACTGTTACAGAGAACAGAGTTTAGAGACTGGGGTGCAGAAGGATCGTTGCAGAGAACAGAGAGAGTATTTAGGCTGAGGTTCAGAAGAACTGTTGCAGAGAGCAGATATTGGAGACTGGGGTGCAGAAGGACTGTTTGAGAGAGCAGTGGTTGGAGACTTGGGTACAGAACGATTGTTGTAGCGAGCAGAGTTTTGAGACCAGCGTCCAGAAGAAATGATACAGAGAACAGAGGTTAGAGAAGGGGTGCAGAAGGACTGTTACAGAGGGCAGAGTTTACAGACTGGGTTGCAGAAGGATCTTAGAGAGCTCAGAGGTTGGAGTCTGGGGTTCAGAAGCACTGTTACAGAGAGTAGATTTTCGAGACTGAGGTGCAGTAGGACTGTTAAATAAAGCAGAGTTGGGAGAGTGGGGTCCACAAGGATTGTTGCAGAGAGCATAGTTTTCAGACTGAGCTTCAGGTAGACTGTTGCAGACTGCAGATGTTGAAGACTGGGGTGCAGAAGGACTTTTGCAGAGAGCACATGTTGGAGACTGGGGTGCAAAAAATCATTGCAGAGAGCAGAGATTGGAGACTGGGGTGCAGTAGAACTCCTATAGAGAGCAGAGTTTTCAGACAAGGTTGAACAAGGATCTTACAGAGAGCAGAGTTGTAGACCGATGTGCAGCAGGACTGTTACAGAGAGCAGAGGTTGGAGACTGGGGTGCAGAAGGATCGTTGTAGACAACAGAGTTTTCAGACTGAGGTGAAGAAGGACTTTTGCAGAGAGCACATGTTGGACACTGGGGTGCAGAAGGACTGTTGCAAAGAGCAGAGTTTGAGGACTGTGGTGCAGAAGGATCGTTGTAGAGAGCAAAATTTTGACACTGGAGTGCAGAAGGATTGTTATAGAGAACAGAGGTTGGAGACTGGGGTGCATAAGGCTTATTACAGAGAGCAGAGTTTAGAGAAGGGGTTCAGAAGTACATTTACAGAGAGTAGTTTCTATAGACTGAGGTGCAGAAGGACCGTTGCAGAGAGCAGAGGTTGAAGACTCAGGCGCAGAAGGATTGTTACAGAAAGCAGAGGTTGGAGACTGGGTTGCAGACGGACTGTTGCAGAGAGCAGAGGCTGAAAACTGGGGTGTAGAAAGATTGATGCAGAGAGCACAGGTTGGAGATTGTGGTTCAGAAGGACTGTTGCAGGAAGCAGAGTTTAGAGACTGGGTTACAGTAGGAATATTACAGGGGCAGAGATTGGAGATTTGGTGCAGAAGGACTGTTTCAGAGAGCAGATGTTGGAGACTGGGGTGCAGAAGGACTGTTGCAGAGAGCAGAGTTTGTAGACTGAGGTGCAGAAAGACTATTACAGAGAGCAGAGGTTCGAAATTGTGGTGCAGTTGGACTGATACAGTAAGTAGAGTTTGGGGACTGGGTGGCAGAAGGATATTTGCAGAGAGCAGAGATTGTAGACTGAGGTGCAGAAGAACTGTTACAGAGAGAAGAGGTTGGAGAATGTGGTGCAAAAGGCCTGTTACAGAGAGCAGAGGTGGGAGACTGGGGTGCAGAAGGATTGTTACAGAAAGCAGGGTTTGGAGACAGGGTTGCAGTAGGATCGTTGCAGAGAACATAGTTTTCAGACTGAGGTGCATAAGGACTGTTGCAGAGATCAGAGTTTGGAGACTGAGTTGCCAAAAGACTGTTACAGAAAGCAGAGGTTGGAGACTGGCGTGCACAAGTACCGTTACAGAGAGCAGATTTTGGAGACTGCTATACAGGAGGACTGTTACAAAGAGCAGAGTTTGGAGACTGGAGTGAAGAAGGACTTTTGTAGAGAGCAGAGGATAGAGACCGGGTTGCACAATGATCGTTGTAGAAAGCAGAGTATTGAGACTGGCATGCAAAAGGACTGTTACACAGAACAGAGTTTGGAGAAGGGGTGCAGAAGGACTGTTACAGAGGGCAGAGTTTGGAGACTGGGTTAAGAAGAATCTTACAAAGAGCAAATTTTGGAGACCGAGGTGCAGAAGGACTTTTCCAGAAAGTAGAGGTTGGAGACTTAAGAGCAGAAGGACTGTTGTAGAGAGCAGAGGTTGGTGACTGAGGTCCAGAAGGATTGTTACGTAGATCAGTGGGTGGAGACTGGGGTGCAGAAGGACAGTTACAGAGAGTACAGGTGGAGACTGGGGTGCAGAAGAAATGTTGCAAAGAGCAGATGTTGGTAACTAGGGTGCAGAAAGACTGTTGTAGAGAGCAGAGGTCGGAGACTGGGGTGCAGAAGGACTGTTACAGAGAGCAGATGTTGGAGAATGAGGTGCGGAAGTCCTGTAACAGAAAGCAGAGGTTGGAGATTTGGATGCAGAAGGACTGTTACTGAGAGTAGAGGTTGGATACAGGGGTGCACAAGTACTTTTCATAGATCAGATGTTGGAGATTTGGGTGTTACGGAGAGCAGATGTTGGAGACTGGGGTGCAGAGGAACTGATAGAGGAAGCTTACGTTGGAGACTGGGCTTCAGAAAGACTATTACAGAGAGCAGAGTTTTAAGACTGCGGTACAGAAGGACTGTTACAGAGAGCAGAGTTTAGAGAATGAGGTGCAGAAAGAGTGTTGCAGGGAGTAAAGGTTTGAGACTTTGGTGCAGGAGGACTGTGGCAGAGAGCAGAGTTTGGAGACTGAGGTACAGAAGGACTGTTACCGAGAGCAGAGGTTAGAGACTGGCGTGCAGAAGTACTGATACAGAAAGCAGAGGTTGGAGACTGGGCTGCAGAAGGACCGTTAAAGAGAGCAGATTTTTGAGACTGCACAACACGAGGACTGTGACAGAGAACAGAGGTTGGAGAAGGGGTGCAGAAGGTCTGTTACAGAAGGCAGAGTTTACAGACTGGGTTGCAGAAGGATCTTACAGAGAGCAGATTTTGGAGACTGCAGTACAGAAGGACTTTTACAGATAGCAGAGGTTTGAGACTGGAGTGGAGAAGAACTGTTTTAGAGAGAAGATGTTGGAGTCTGTGGTTCAAAAGGACTGTTGGAGAGAGCAGAGGATAAAGACTGGAGTTTAGAAGTACTGTTGCAGAGAGCAGAATTTGCAGACTGAGTTTCGGAAAGACTGTTACAGCAGGCAGAGTTTAGAGACTGTGGTGAAAAACGACAGATACAGAAAGCAGAGGTTGGATACTGGGGTGCATAAGTACCCTTACAAAAAACAAAGATTGGAGACTGTAGTACAGAAGGAGTGTTACAGAGAGTAGAGGTTGGATACTGGGGTGCAGAATAACTGTTTTAGAGAACAGAGGTTGGAGACTGGGGTGCAACAGGATCTTTGCAGAGAGCAGAGTTGTAATACTGAGGTGAAGAAAGACTGTTGCAGGGAGCAGATGTTGGAGACTGGGGTGCAGAAGGACTTTTGCAGAGAGCAGAGGTTGGAAACTTGGGTGCAAAAGGATTGTTGTAGAGAGCAGAGTTTTAGACTGGGGTGCAGAGGGATCGTTGCAGAGAGCAGAGGTTCGAGACTGGGGTGCAGAAGGACTGTTGCAGAAAGCAGATGTTGGAAACTGGTGTACAGAAAGATGGTTGCAGACGGCAGAGGTTTGAGACTGGGGTGCAGAAGGACTGTTACAGAGAGTAGAGTTTGGAGACTGAGTTGCAGAAGGATCGTTGTAGAGAGCAGAGGTTGGAAACTGGGGTGCAGTAGAACTCCTACAGAGAGCAGAGTTTTTAGACAAGGTTGCACAAGGATATTACAGAGAGCACAGTTGTAGACTGATGTGCATCAGGACTGTTACAAAGAGCAGAGGTTGAAGACTGGGGTGCAGTAGGATCGTTGTAGAGAACAGAGTTTTCACACTGAGGTACAGAAGGACTTTTGCAGAGAGCACATGTTGGAGACTCGGGTGCAGAAGGACTGTTGCAAAGAGCAGAGGTTGGGGACGGGGGTGCGTAAGGATCATTTTACAGAGCAAAATTTTGAGACTGGGGTGCAGAAGGATTGTTATAGAGAACAGAGGTTGGAGACTGGGGTTCACAAGGCGTATTACGGAGAGCAGAGTTTTGAGAAGGGGTTCAGAAGTACATTTACAGAGAGTAGACTTTCGAAACTGAGGTGCAGATGAATCGTTGCAGAGAGCTGAGTTTGGAGACTGAGGTGCAAAAAAAACTGTTACAGAGAGCAGAGATTGGAGACTGGGGTGCAGAAGGATCCTTGTAGAGAACAGAGTTTTCAGAATGAGGTGCAAAAATACTGTTAGAGAGAGCAGAGGTTGAAAATTGTGGTGCAGATGGACTGATAATGTAAGCAGAGTTTGGAGACTGGGTTGCAGAAGGACTGTTGCAGAGAGCAGGGTTTGTAGACTGAGGTGGAGAAGCTCTGTTATAGAGAGCAGAGGTTAGAGAATGGGGTGCAAAAGGCCTGTTACAGAGAGCAGAGGTTGGAGACTGGGGTGCAAAAGGCCTGTTACAGAGAGCAGAGGTTGGAGACTGGGGTGCAGAAGGACTCTTACAGAAAGCAGGGTTTGGAGATAGGGTTGCCGAATTATCTTACAGAGAGCAGAGGTTGGAGACTAAGATAAAGCAGGACTGTTACAGAGAGCAGAAATTGGACACTGGGGTGCAGAAGGATCGTTGTAGAGAACAGAGTTTTCAGACTGAGGTGCAGAAGGACTGTTGCAGAGAGAAGAGTTTGAACACTGAGGTTCAGAAGGACTGTCACAGAGAACACAGGTTGGAGACTGGGGTGCAGAAGGACTGATACAGAAATCAGAAGGTGAAGACTGGGGTGCAGAAGGACTGTTACAGAGAGCAGAGGTTGAAGATTGCTGTACAGAAGGACTGTTTCAGAGTGCAGAGTTTAAAGACTTGGGTGCACAAGGATCGTTGCGGAGAACAGAGTTTTCAGCCTGAGATGCAGAAGGACTGTTGCAGAGAGCAGATGTTGGAGACTGGGGTGCAAAAGAATTGTTGCAGAAAGAAGAGGTTGGAGACTGAGGTTCTGAAGGACTCTTGCAGACACCAGAGGTTGGAGAATGGAGTTCAGAAGAACCGTTGCAAAGAGCAGAATTTGGAGAGTGCGGTACAGAACGACAGTTACAGAGAGCCCAGGTTGGAGACTGCGGTACAGAAGCACTGTTACAGAGAGCAGGGCTTGGAGACTGGGGAGCAGAAGGACTGTTACAGAGAGCAGGGCTTGGAGACTGGGGAGCAGAAAGACTGTTACAGAGAGAAGAGGTTGGAGACTGGGTACCAGAAGGAATGTTACAGGGAGCAGAGTTTGGAAACCTGGTTGCTGAAGGATCTTACAGAGAGCAGAGGTTGGATACGGGGGTGCAGAAGGACTGTTACAGATAGCAGAGTTAAAGAATTACGTGCACAAAGACTGTTACAGAAAGCAGATTTTGGAGACTGGGTTGTCCAAGGATCATTGCAGAGAGCAGTGTTTTCAGACTGAGGTGCAGAAGGACTGTTGCAGAGAACAGATGTTGTAGACTTGGTGCAGAAGAATCATTGGAGAGAGCAGAGTTTTGAGACTGGTTTGCAAAAGGATTTTTACAGATAGCAGAGAATTGAGACTGAGGTGCAGAAGGACCATTGCAGAGATCAGAGTTTGGGAACTGAGGTGGAGAATAATTTTTACAGAGAACAGATGTTGGAGACTGTGGTGCTGAAGGACTATTGCATAGAGCAGAGGTTGGAGACTGGGGATTAGAAGGACTATTTCAGAGAGCAGAAGTTAGAGACTGGGGTGCAGAAGGACTGTTAGAGAGAGCAAAGTTTTGAGACAGGGTTGCAGAAACATCTTACTGAGAGCAGAGTTTGAAGACTGAGGTGCAACTGGAGTGTTACAGAGAGCATTGTTTGGAAACTGGGGTGCAGAAGGATCGTTGAAGAGGGCAGAATTTGGAGACTGTGTTGCAGAAGGATTTTACCGAGATCAGAGTTGGAAGACTGAGGTGCAGAAGGAATATTACAGAGAGTAGACGTTGCAGACTGAGGTGCAGAAGGACCATTGCAGGGAGCAGAGGTTGTAGAATGGGGTGTAGAAGGACTGTTGCAGGTAGCAGGTGTTGGAGACTTGGGTGCAGAAGGACTGTTGCAGAGAGAAGAGTTTGGAGACTGAGGAGCAGAACGACTGTGACAGAGAGTAGAGGTTGGAGACTCGGGTGCAGAAGGACCGTTACCGAAAGCAAAGTTTGGAGACTGCAATACATGAGGACTGTTACAGAGAGCAGATGTTGGAGACTGTGGTGTAGAAGAACTGTTGCAGAGAGCAGAGGTTGGAGACTGGGCTGTAGAAGAACTGTCGCATAGAGCAGAAGTTGGAGACTGAGGTGCAATAAGAATGTTACAGAGATCAGAGGTTGGAGACTGGGGTGCAGATATACTGATACAGAAAGAAGAGTTTGGAGACTAGGGTGCAGAATTAAGGTTACAGAGAGCAGAGTTTGGAGACTGCAGTAGAGAAGGACTGGTACAGACAGCAGAGTTTAAAGACTAGGGTAAAGAAGGACTGTTGCAGAGAGCAGATGTCGGAGTTTTTTGTTCAGAAGGACTGATGGAGAGAGAAGAGGTTAGAGAATGGTGTGCAGAATTAAGGTTGCAGAGAGAAGAGGTTGGAGACAGAGGTTCAGAAAGACTCTTACAGACAGCAGAGTTTGAAAACTGCTGTGCAGAAAGACTTATACAGAAATCAGAGGTTTGAGACTGTGGTGCAGAAGGACCATTACAGAGAGCAAAGGTTGGAGACTGTGGTACAGAAGGACTGTTGCAGAGAGCAGAGGTTGGAGACTGAGGTGAAGAAGGATTCTTGAAGAGAGAAGAGGTTGGAGACTGGGGTGCAGAAGGCCTGTTACAGAGAGCAGAGAATCGGGACCGGGTTGAAAAAGGCCTGTTACAGAGACCAGACTTTGGAGACTGGGGTGCAGAAGGACTGTTACAGATAGCACAATTTCGAGACTGGGTTGCAGAAGGATCTTACAGAGAGGATTTTGGAGACTGAGGTTCAGAAAAACTGTTAAAGAGAGCAAAGGTTGTAAACTCGGGTGCAGAAGGATTTTTGCAGAGAGCAGAGTTTTCAGACTGAGGTGCAGAAGAACTGTTTCAGAGAGCAGATGTAGGATCCTGGGTGCAGAAGGACTGTTACAGAGAGCAGAGTTTGGAGACTGGGGTGCAGAAGGATCGTTGCAGAGAGCTCAGGTTGGAGACTGTGGTGCAGAAGGCTTGTTACAGAGAGCAGAAGTTGAATACTGGGGTGCACAAGGCCTGTTACAGAGAGCAGAGTTTGGAGACTGGGCTTCAGAAGGACTGTTACAGAGAGCAGCGTTTTGAGAATGGGTTGCAGAAAAATCTGACAGAGAGCAGAGGTTGGAGACTGAGGTTCAGAAGGACTTTTATAGAGAGTAGAGGGTGGAGCCTACAGTGCAGAAGGAGTGTTACAGAGTTCAGAGTTTGGAGATTGGGGTGCAGAAAAACTGTTACTGAGAGCAGACGTTGGAGACTGGGGTGCAGAAAAACTGTTTCAGAGAGCAGAGTTTGGAGACTGAGGTGCAGAAGGATTGTTAAAGAGAGCAGAGTTTAGAAACTGGGGTGTAGGTGGACCGCTGCAGATAGCAGAGGTTGGAGCCTGGGGAAAAGGAGGATCATTGCAGAGAGCAGATGTTGAAGACTAGTGTGCAGAAGGACTATTAATGAGAGCAGAGGTTGGAGACTGAGGTGCAGAAAGATCATTTCTGAGAGCAGAGGTTTTAGACTGGGGTGCAGAAGGACTGTTACAGATTGCAGAACTTGGAGACTGAGGTGCAGAAGGACTTTTACAGAGAGGAGACTTTGGAGACTGGGGTGCAAAAGAATTCTTATAGAGAGCAGAGGATGGAGACTGGGGTACAGAATTTTCGTTGCAGAGAGCAGAGGTTGGAGAATGAAGTGCAGAAGGATCGTTAGAGAGAGCAGAGTTTGCAGACTGGGGTGCAGCTTGACAGTTACAAAAAGCACAGGTTGGATACTACGGTGCAGAAGAAATATTGCAGAGAGCAGAGGTTGGATACTGGGGTGCAGGAGTACTGTAGCAGAGAGCAGAAGTTGGGATTGGGGTGCAAAAAAAACTGTTTCAGAGAGCAGTTGTTGGAGACTGGGATGCAGAATGATTGTTGCAAAGAGCAGCTTTTGGAGACTGAAGTTTAGAAGGACTGTTGCAGAGAGCAGAGTTTGGAGACTGAGGTGCAGAATTATCGTTGCAGAGAGAAGAGGTTGGAGACTGAGTTGCAGAAGGAATTTTACAGAGAGCAGAGTTTGGATACTGGGGTGCAGGAGGACTGTTACAGAGAACAGAGGTTGGAGAAAGGGATGCAAAAGATCTTAAAGAGAGCAGAGTCTGGAGACTGGGGTGCAGAAGGACTGTTGCAGAGAGCAGAGGTTGGAGACTGAGGTGCAGAAGGATCGTTGCAGAGAGAAGAGGTTGGAGAATGGGTTGCATAAGGACTGTTACAGAAAGCAGAGTTTCGAGATTGGGGTGCAGAAAACTGTTACAGAAAGCAAAGGTTGGAGACTGGGGTGCAGAAAGCCTGTTACAGAGAGCATCGGTTAGAGAGTGAGGTGCAGAAGGACTGTTAAAGAGAGCAGAGCTTGGAGACTGAGGTGCAGAAGGATTGGGACAGAGAGGAGAGGTTAAAGACAGAGGTGTAGAAGGACTGTTACAGAGAGCAGATGTGGAAAACTGGGGTGCAGAAGGATCGTTGCAGAGAGCAGAGGTTGCAAACTGAGGTTCAGAAGAATCGTTGCAAGAAGCAGAGATTGGAGACTGTGGTACAGAAGTACTGTTACAAAGAGCAGAGCCTGAAGACTGGGGTTCATAAGGAATGTCACAGACAGCAGAGTTTGGAAACTGGGGTGCAGAAGGATCTTACAGAGAGCAGAGGCTGGAGACTGGGGTCAGAAAGACTGTTGCAGAGAACAGACGTTGGAGAGTGTGGTGCAGAAGGATCATTGCAGAGCGCAGAGATTGGAGACTGGGGTATAGAAGGACTGTTGCAGAGACCAGAGGTTTGAGACTGGGGTGCAGAAGGACTGTTGTAGAAAGCAAACATTGGAGACTGAGGTGCAGAAGGACTTTTACAGAGAGCACTGGTTGGAGCCTGTGGTGCAGAATAACTGATACACAAAGCAGCATTTAGAAACTGGGGTGCAGAATGACCGTTACAGAGAGCAGAGTTTGGAGACTGTGGTACAGAAGGAATATAACAGAGAGCAGATTTTGAAGCCTGGGGTGCAAAAGGACTGTTGCAGAGAACAGAGGTTGGAGACTGAAGTGCAGAAAAATTGTTGCATAGAGATTGGTTGGAAACTGGCGTTCAGAAGTCCTGTTACAGAGCAGGGTTTTGAGACTGGGTTGCAGAGGGCCTGTTACAGAGAGCAGAAGTTGGAGAATGGGGTGCAGAAGGACCATTACAGAGAGCAAAGTTTGGAGACTGAGGTACAAAAGGACTTTTACAGAGAGCAGAGGTTGGATACTGGGGTGCAGGAGGACTGTTACAGAGAGCACAGGTTGGAGAAAGAGATGCAAAAGGATCTTAAAGAGAGCAGAGTCAGGAGACTGGGGTGCAGAAGGACTGTTGCAGAGAGCAGAGGTAGGAAACTGAGGTGCAGAAGGATCGTTGAAGAGAGAAGAGCTTGGAGACTGGGTTGCAGAAGGACTGTTACTGAGAGCAGAGGTTCGAGATTGGGGTGCAGAAGAACTGTTACAGAGAGCAAAGTTTGGAGACTGGGGTGCAGAAAGCCTGTTACAGACAGTATCGGTTGGAGACTGAGGTGCAGAAAGACTGTTAAAGAGAGCAGAGGTTGGACACTGAGGTGCAGAAGGATTGCTACAGAGAGGAGAGGTTGGAGACAGAGGTGTAGAAGGACTGTTGCAGAGACCAGAGGTGGGAAATGGTGTGCCGAAAGATCGTTGCAGAGAGCAGAGGTTGCAAACTGAGCTTCAGAAGGATCATTGCTGAAAGAAGAGTTTGGAGACTGAGGTGCAGAAGGATGGTTAGAGAGCAGAGGTTGGAGACTGGGGTCAGAAAGACAGTTACAGAGAGCACAGGTTGGAGAGTGGGTGTGCAGAAGAAATGTTGCAGTTAGCAGAGATTGGAGACTGTGGTACAGAAGTACTGTTACAAAGAGCAGAGGGTAGAGACTGGGGTTCAGAAGGAATTTCACAGATAGCAGAGTTTGGAAACAGGGGTGCAGAAGGATCTTACAGAGAGCAGAGGCTGAAGACTGGGGTCAGAAAGACTTTTGAAGAGAACAGGCGTTGGAGATTGTGGTGCAGAAGGATCATTGCAGAGCGCAGAGGTTGGAGACTGGGGTATAGAAGGACTGTTGCAGAAACAGACGATGGAGACATAGGTGCAGAAGGACTTTTACAGAGAGCACTGGTTGGAAACTGGGGTGCAGAATAACTGAAACACAAAGCAGCATTTGGAAACTGGGGTGCAGAATGACCATTACAGAGAGCAGAGGTTGGAGTCTGCGGCACAAAAGGACTATTACAGAGAGCATAGTTTTAAGCCTGGGGTGCAGAAGGACTGTTGCAGAGAACAGAGGTTGGAGACTGAGGTGCAGAAGGATCCTTGCATAGAGAAGTGGTTGGAGACTGGGGTGCAGAAGTCCTGTTACAGAGTAGAGTTTGGAGACTGGGTTGCAGAAGACCTGTTACAGAGAGCATAGGTTGAAGAATGGGGTGCAGAAAAACCATTACAGAGAGCAAAGTTTGGAGACTGAGGTGCAAAAGGACTTTTAAAGAGAGCAGAGGTTGAATACTGGGGTGCAGGACTGTTAAAGAGAGCAGAGGTTGGAGACTGGGATGAAGAAGGACCATTACAGAGAGCAGAGGTTTCAGACCTGTGGGTACAGAAGGACTGTTACAGAGAGCAGAGTTTGGAGTCTGAGGTGCAGAAGGACTGTTACAGAAAGCAGAGGTTGGCAATTGGGGTTCAGAAGGACCGTTACAGAGAGAAGAGTTTGGAGACTGCGGTACAGAAAGAGTGTAACAGAGATCAGAGTTTGGAGACTGGGGTGCAGAAAGACCATTGCAGAGAGCAGAGGTTGGAGCCTGTGGAGAAGAAGGATCGTTGCAGTGAGCAGATGTTGGAGACTGGGGTGCAGAAGGACCATTACACAGAGCAAAGTTTGGAGACTGAGGTGCAGAAGGATTTAACAGTGAGCAGACGTTGGATACTGGGGTGCAGAAGGACTGTTACAGAGAGCAGATTTTGGAGACTGGGATGCAGAAGGATCTTACAGAGAGCAGAAATTGGAGACTGGAGTGCAGAAGGACTGTTGCAGAGAGCACATGTTGGAGACTGAGTTGCAGAAGTATCATTGCAGAGAGAAGAGGTGGAAGACAGGGGTGCAGAAGGCCTGTTACAGAGAGCAGAGTTATGAGACTGGGGTGCAGAAGGCCTGTTACAGAGAGAAGAGATTGGAGACTGGGGTGCAGAACGACTGTTACAGATAGCACAGTTTGAAGACTGGGGTGCAGAAAGATCGTTGCAGAGAGCAGAGGATTCAGAATGAGGCACAGAAAGACTTTTACAGATAGCAGAGTTTGGAGTCTGAGGTGTAAAAAGAATGTAACAGAAAGCAGAGGTTGGATATTGGTGAGCAGAAGGACCATAACAAAGAGAAGAGTTTGGAGACTGCGATACAAAAGGACTGTTACAGAGAGCAGAGTTTGGAGAATAGGTAGAAAAAGGATCCTTGCAGAGAGCAAATGTTTGAGACTGGGTTGCAGAAGTTGCGTTACAGATAGCAGAGGTTGGAGACTGAGGTACAGAAGGACTTTTACAGAGAGCAGCGGTTGGAGACTGGGGTGCATAAGGATTCTTACATAGAGCAGAGGATGTAGACTGGGGTGCAAAGGAGTGTTAGAGAACAGAGTTTGGAGATTGTGGTGCAGAAGAACTGCACAGAGAGCAGAGGTTGGAGACTGGGGTGCAGAAAGATTGTTTGAGAGAGTAGAGTTTGAGACTCGGGTGGAGAAGGACTGTTACAGAGAGCAGAGGTTCGAGACTGGGGTGCAGAAGAACTGTTAAAGAGAGAAGAGTTTGGAGACTGGAGTGAAGAAGGCCTGTTACAGAGAGCAGATGTTGGTGACTGATGTGCAGAAGGACTGTTATAGAGAACAGAGGTTAGAGACTGAGGTACAGAAGGATTGGTACAGAGAGCAGAGGTTGGAGATTGAGGTGAAGAAGGACTGTTACAGAAAGCAGATGTTGGATACTTGGGT
>NW_027521121.1:0-123990 GCF_052094955.1 Ictidomys tridecemlineatus | reverse complement strand
TTTCTCATATAGGGATACATGTATTTGGAACTCTATTTCAAACACGGTTTGTGCTAGCTCTTTGAAACTTTACACAATAAAGCAGTTTCAGTTCTGTCTCTATGCTTTGTTTGCTGTTGATGTAGCCCTAAACAGAGACTGGCGAAAATCACTTTCATGGAAAGGGCTTGCCAAGCTTCCAAAAAACTACGAGTTGCCTGAAATCTCAGCAAACATTTTTTCACCCAATGTTGATCATTCTTTCAGGTAATGATCAGTACACCAAAACCACTTGGGTGTCCAAATTTCGTTCTTCTAGGTTCAACCGTTCGTTTGCAGTAACCGTTTTCATTTTTAGGTTTCTGTCTGTTTTCTCCTATAGGGATACATGTATTTGGAACTCTAAATCAAACACGGTTTGTGCTAGCTCTTTGAAACTTGACACAATAAAGCTGTTTAATGTTCTATCACTATGATTTATTTGCTGTTGATGTAGCCCTAAACAGAGACTGGCGAAAATCACTTTCATGGAAAGGGCTTGCCAAGCTTCCAAAAAACTACTAGTTGCCTGAATCTCAGCAAACATTTTTTCACCCAATCTTGATGATTCTTTCAGGTAATGATCAGAACACCAAAACCACTTGGTTCACCAAATTTCGTACTTCTAGGTTCAACCGATCGTTTGCAGTAACCGTTTTCATTTTTAGGTTTCTGTTTTCTCCTATAGGGATACATGTATTTGGAACTCTAAATCAAACACGGTTTGTTCTAGCTCTTTGAAACTTGACACAATGAAGCAGTTTCAAGATCTACCACTATGTGTTGTTTGCTGTTGATGTAGCCCTAAGCAGAGACTGGGAAAAAATCACTTTCATAAAAAGGGTGTGCCAAGCTTCCAAAAAACTACGAGTTGCCTGAAATCTCACAAAAACATTTTTTCACCCAATCTTGATGATTCTTTCAGGTAATGATCAGAACACCAAAACCTCTTGGCTCACCAAATTTCGTTCTTCTAGTTTCAACCGTTCGTGTTCAGTAACCGTTTTCATTTTTAGGTTTCACTCTGTTTTCTCCTATAGGGATACATGTATTTGGAACTCTAAATCAAACACGGTTTGTGCTAGCTCTTTGAAACTTGAGACAATAAAGCAGTTTCAAGTTCTATCTCTATGCTTTGTTTGCTGATGAAATAGCCCTAAGCAGAGACTGGCGAAAATCACTTTCATAGAAGGGGTTGACAAGCTTCCAAAAAACTACGAGTTGCCTTAAATCTCAGCAAACATTTTTTCACCCAATCTTGATGTTTATTTCAGGTAATGATCAGTACACCAAAACCACTTGGCTCACCAAATTTTGTTCTTCTAGGTTCAACCGTTCCTTTGCAGTAACCGTTTTCATTTTTAGGTTTCTTTCTGTTTTCTCCTATAGGGATACATATATTTGGAACTCTAAATCAAACAGGGTTTGTGCTAGCTCTTTGAAACTTGACACTATAAAGAAGTTTCAAGTTCTATCTCTATGCTTTCTTTGATGTTGATGTAGCCCTAAGCTGAGAGTGGGGAAAATCACTTTCATGGAAAGGGGTTGCCAAGCTTCCAAAAAACTACGAGTTTCCTGAAATCTCAGCAAACATTTTTTCACCCAATCTTGATGATTCTTTCAGGTAATGATCAGTACACCAAAACCACTTGGCTCACCAAATTTTGTTATTCTAGGTTAAACCGTTCGTTTGCAGTAATCGTTTTCATTTTTAGGTTTCACTCTGTTTTCTCCTATAAGGATACATGTATTTGGAACTCTAAATCAAACACGATTTGTGTTAGCTCTTTGAATCTTGACACAATAAAGCAGTTTCAAGTTCTATCTCTATGCTTTGTTTGCTGTTGATGTAGCCCTAAGCAGAGACTGGCGAAAATCACTTTCATGGAAAGGGGGTTGCCACACTTCCAAAAAACTACGAGTTTCCTGAAATCTCAGCAAACATTTTTTCACCCAATCTTGATGATTCTTTCAGGTAATGATCAGTACACCAAAACCACTTGGGTGACCAAATTTCGTTCTTCTAGGTTCAACCGTTCGTTTGCAGTAACCGTTTTCATTTTTAGGTTTCTATCTGCTTTCTCCTATAGGGATACATGTATTTGGAACTCTAAATCAAACACGGTTAGTGCTAGCTCTTTGAAACTTGACACAATAAAGCAGTTTAATGTTCTATCACTATGCTTTGTTTGCTGTTGATGTAGCCCTAAACAGAGACTGGCGAAAATCACTTTCATGGAAAGGGGTTGCCATACTTCCAAAAAACTACGAGTTTCCTGAAATCTCAGCAAACATTTTTTCACCCAATCTTGATGATTCTTTCCAGGTAATGATCAGTACACCAAATCACTTGGGTGACCAAATTTCGTTCTTCTAGGTTCAACCGTTCGTTTGCAGGTAACCGTTTTCATTTTTAGGTTTCTATCTGTTTTCTCCTATAGGGATACATGTATTTGGAACTCTAAATCAAACACGGTTTGTGCTAGCTCTTTGAAACTTGACACAATAAAGCAGTTTCAAGTTATATCTCTATTGTTTGTTTGCTGTTGATGTAGGTCTAAGCAGAGACTGGCGAAAATCACTTTCATGGAAAAGAGGTTGCCAAGCTTCCAAAAAACTATGAGTTGCCTGAAATCTCAGCAAACATTTTTTCACCCAATCTTGATGATTCTTTCAGGTAATGATCAGTACACCAAAACCACTGGTCTCACCAAATTTCGTTCTTCTAGGTTCAACCGTTCGTTTGCAGTAACCGTTTTCAATTTTTAGGTTTCTATCTGTTTTCTCCTATAGGGATACATGTATTTGGAACTCTAAATCAAACACGGTTTGTTCTAGCTCTTGAAACTTGACACAATGAAGCAGTTTCAAGTTCTACCACTATGTTTTGTTTGCTGTTGATGTAGCCCTAAGCAGAGACTGGCACAAAATCACTTTCATGGAAAGGGAGTGCCAAGCTTCCAAAAACTACGAGTTGCCTGAAATCTCAGCAAACATTTTTTCAACCAATCTTGATGATTCTTTCAGGTAATGATCAGTACACCAAAACCTCTTGGCTCACCAAATTTCGTTCTTCTAGTTTCAACCGTTCGTGTGCAGTAACCGTTTTCATTTTTAGGTTTCACTCTGTTTTCTCTATAGGGATACATGTATTTGGAACTATAAATCAAACACGGTTTGTTTTAGCTCTTTGAAACTTGACACAATAAAGCAGTTTCAAGTTCTATCTCTATGCTTTGTTTGCTGATGATGTAGCCCTAAGCAGAAGACTGGCGAAAATCACTTTCATGGAAAGGGGTTGCCAAACTTCCAAAAAACTACGAGTTGCCTGAAATCTCAGCAAACATTTTTTCACCCAATCTTGATGATTCTTTCAGGTAATGATCAGTACACCAAAACCACTTGGCTCACCAAATTTCGTTCTTCTAGTTTCAACCGTTCGTGTGCAGTAACCGTTTTCATTTTTAGGTTTCTATCTGTTTTCTCCTATAGGGATACATGTATTTGGAACTCTAAATCAAACACGGTTAGTGCTAGCTCTTTGAACTTGACACAATAAAGCACTTTCAAGTTCTGTCTCTATTCTTTGTTTGCTGTTGATGTAGCCCTAAACAGAGACTGGCGAAAATCACTTTCATGGAAAGGGCTAGACAAGCTTCCAAAAAACTACGAGTTGCCTGAAATCTCAGCAAACATTTTTTCACCCAATCTTGATGATTCTTTCAGGTAATGATCAGTACACCAAAACCACTTGGTTCACCAAATTTCGTTCTTCTAGGTTCAATCGTTCGTTTTGCAGTAAGCGTTTTCATTTTTAGGTTTCTATCTGTTTTCTCCTATAGGGATACATGTATTTGGAACTCTAAATCAAACACGGTTTCTTCTAGCTCTTTGAAACTTGACACAATGAAGCAGTTTCAAGTTCTACCACTATGTTTTGTTTGCTGTTGATGTAGCCCTAAGCAGAGACTGGCAAAAATCACTTTCATGGAAAGGGGGTGCCAAGCTTCCAAAAAACTACGAGTTGCCTGAAATCTCAGCAAACATTTTTTCACCCAATCTTGATGATTCTTTCAGGTAATGATCAGTACACCAAAACCTCTTGGCTCACCAAATTTCGTTCTTCTAGTTTCAACGTTCATGTGCAGTAACCGTTTTCATTTTTAGGTTTCACTCTGTTTTCTCCTATAGGGATACATGTATTTGGAACTCTAAATCAAACACGGTTTGTGCTAGCTCTTTGAAACTTGACACAATAAAGCAGTTTTAAGTTCTATCTCTATGCTTTGTTTGCTGATGATGTAGCCCTAAGCAGAGACTGGCGAAAATCACTTTCATAGAAAGGGGTTGACAAGCTTCCAAAAAACTACGAGTTGCCTTAAATCTCAGCAAACATTTTTTCACCCAATCTTGATGTTTCTTTCAGGTAATGATCAGTACACCAAAACCACTTGGCTCACCAAATTTTGTTCTTCTAGATTCAACCGTTCGTTTGCAGTAACCGTTTTCATTTTTAGGTCTCACTCTGTTTTCTCCTATAGGGATACATGTATTTGGAACTCTAAATCAAACACGGTTTGTGCTAGCTCTTTGAAACTTGACACAATAAAGCAGTTTCAAGTTCTATCTCTATGCTTTCTTTGATGTTGATGTAGCCCTAAGCTGAGACTGGCGAAAATCACTTTCATGGAAAGGGGTTGCCAAGCTTCCAAAAAACTACGAGTTGCCTGAAATCTCAGCAAACATTTTTTCACCCAATCTTGATGATTCTTTCAGGTAATGATCAGTACACCAAAACCACTGGGCTCACCAAATTTGGTTCTTCTAGGTTCAACCGTTCGTTTGCAGTAACCGTTTTCATTTTTAGGTTTCACTCTGTTTTCTCCTATAGGGATACATGTATTTGGAACTCTAAATCAAACACGGTTTGTTCTAGCTCTTTGAAACTTGACACAATGTAGCAGTTTCAAGTTCTACCACTATGTTTTGTTTGGTGTTGATGTAGCCCTATGCAGAGACTGGCGAAAATCACTTTCATTAAAAGGGGTTGCCACGCTTCCAAAAAACTACGAGTTGCCTGAAATCTCAGCAAACATTTTTTCACCCAATCTTGATGATTCATTCAGGTAATTTTCAGTACACCAACACCACTTGGCTCACCAAATTTCATTCTTCTAGGTTCAACCGTTCGTTTGCAGTAACCGTTTTCATTTATAGGTTTTACTCTGTTTTCTCCTATAGGGATACATGTATTTGAAACTCTAAATCAAACACGGTTTGTTTTAGCTCTGTGAAACATGACACAATAAAGCAGTTTCAAGTTCTATCTCTATGCTTTGTTTGCTGTTGATGTAGCCATAAGCAGAGACTGGCGAAAATCACTTTCATGTAAAGAGGTTGACAAACTTCCAAAAAACTATGAGTTGCCTGAAACCTCAGCAAACATTTTTTCACCCAATCTTGATGATTCTTTCAGGTAATGATCAGTACACCAAAACCACTTGGTTCACCAAATTTTGTTCATCTAGGTTCAACCGTTCGTTTGCAGTAACCGTTTTCATTTTTAGGTTTCACTCCGTTTTCTCCTATACGGATACATGTATTTGGAACTCTAAATCAAACACGGTTTGTGCTAGCTCTTTGAAACTTGACAAAATAAAGCAGTTTCAAGTTCTATCTCTATGCTTTGTTTGCTGTTGATGTAGCCCTAAGCAGAGACTGGCGAAAATCAATTTCATGGAACGGGGTTGCCAAGCTTCCAAAAAACTACGAGTTGCCTGAAATCTCAGCAAACATTTTTTCACCCAATCTTGTTGTTTCTATCAGGTAATGATCAGTACACCAAAACCACTTGGCTCACCGAATTTCGTTCTTCTAGGTTCAACCGTTCGTTTGCAGTAATCGTTTTAATTTTTAGGTTTCACTCTGTTTTTCCTATAGGGATACATGTATTTGGAACTCTAAATCAAACACGGTTTGTGCTAGCTTTTCGAAACTTGAAACAATAAAGCAGTTTCAAGTTCTATCTCTATGCTTTGTTTGCTGTTGATGTAGCCCTATGCAGAGACTGGTGAAAATAAGTTTCATAGAAAGGGGTTGACAAGCTTCCAAAAAACTAGGAGTTGCCTGAAATCTCAGCAAACATTTTTTCACCCAATCTTGATGATTCTTTCAGGTAATGATCAGTACACCAAAACCACTTGGCTCACCAAATTTCATTCTTCTAGGTTGAACCGTTCGTTTGCAGTAACCGTTTTCATTTATAGGTTTTAATCTGTTTTCTCCTATAAAGATACATGTATTTGAAACACTAAATCAAACACGGTTTGTTTTAGCTCTGTGAAACATGACACAATAAAGCAGTTTCAAGTTCTATCTCTATGCTTTGTTTGCTGTTGATGTAGCCCTAAGCAGAGACTGGTGAAAATCACTTTCATGGGAAGAGGTTGACAAACTTCCAAAAAAGTACGAGTTGCCTGAAATCTCAGCAAACATTTTTTCACCCAATTTTGATGATTCTTTCAGGTAATGATCAGTACACCAAAACCACTTGGCTCACCAAATTTCGTTATTCTAGGTTAAACCATTCTTTTGCAGTAACGGTTTTCATTTTTAGGTTTCACTCTGTTTTCTCCTATAGGCATACATGTATTTGGAACTCTAAGTCAAACACGGTTTGTGCTAGCTCTTTGAAACTTGACACAATAAAGCAGTTTCAAGTTCTATCTCTATGCTTTGTTTGCTGTTGATGTAGCCCTAAGCAGAGACTGGCGACAATCAATTTCATGGAACGGGGTTGCCAAGCTTCCAAAAAACTATGAGTTTCCTGAAATCTCAGCAAACATTTTTTCACCCAATCTTGTTGATTCTTTCAGGTAATGATCAGTACACCAAAACCACTTGGCTCAAAAAATTTCGTTCTTCTAGGTTCAACCGTTCGTTTGCAGTAATTGTTTTAATTTTTAGGTTTCACTCTGTTTTTCCTATAGGGATACATGTATTTGGAACTATAAATCAAACACGGTTTGTGCTAGCTTTTTGAAACTTGACACAATAAAGCAGTTTCAAGTTCTATCTCTGTGCTTTGTTTGCTGTTGATGTAGCCCTAAGCAGAGACTGGCGAAAATCACTTTTATGGAAAGGGGTTGCCAAGCTTCCAAAATACTATGAGTTGCCTGAAATCTCAGCAAACATTTTTTCACCCAATCTTGATGATTCTTTCAGGTAATGATCAGTACACCAAAACCACTTGGCTCACCAAATTTCGTTCTTCTAGGTTCAACCGTTCGTTTGCAGTAACCGTTTTCATTTTTAGGTTTCACTCTGTTTTCTCCTATAGGGATACATGTATTTGGAACTCTAAATGAAACATGGGTTGTGTTAGCTCTTTGAAACTTGACACAAATAAAGCAGTTTCAAGTTCTAATCTCTATGCTTTTTTTTGCTGTTGATGTAGCCCTAAGCAGAGACTGGCGAAAATCACTTTCATGGAAAGGGGTTGCCACACTTCCAAAAAACTACGAGTTTCCTGAAATCTCAGCAAAACATTTTTTCACCCAATCTTGATGATTCTTTCAGGTAATTATCAGTACACCAAAACCACTTGGCTCACCAAATTGGTTCTTCTAGGTTCAACCGTTCGTTTGCAGTAACCGTTTTCATTTTTAGGTTTCACTCTGTTTTCTCCTATAGGGATACATGTATTTGGAACTCTAAATCAAACACGGTTTGTGCTAGCTCTTTGAAACTTGACACAATAAAGCAGTTTCAAGTTCTATCTCTATGCTTTGTTTGCTGTTGATGTAGCCCTAAGCAGAGACTGGCGAAAATCACTTTCATGGAAAGGGGTTGCCAAGCTTCCAAAAAACAACGAGTTTCCTGAAATCTCAGCAAACATTTTTTCACCCAATCTTGTTGATTCTTTCAGGTAATGATCAGTACACCAAAACCACTTGGCTCACCAAATTTCGTTCTTCTAGGTTCAACCGATTGTGTGCAGTAACCGTTTTCATTTTTAGGTTTCACTCTGTCTTCTCCTATAGAAAAACATGTATTTGGAACTCCAAATCAAACACGGTTTGTGCTAGCTCTTTGAAACTTGACACAATAAAGCACTTTCAAGTTCTATCGCTATGGTTCGTTTGTTGTTGATGTAGCCCTAAGCAGAGACTGGCGAAAATCACTTTCATACAAAGGGGTTGCCAAGCTTCCAAAAAACTACGAGTTGCCTGAAATCTCAGCAAACATTTTTTCACCAATTCTTGATGATTCTTTCAGGTAATGATCAGTACACCAAAGCCACTTGGCTCACCAAACTTCGTTCTTCTAGGTTCAACCGTTCGTTTGCAGTAACCGTTTTAATTTTTAGGTTTCACTCTGTTTTCTCCTATAGGGATACATGTATTTGGAACTCTAAATCAAACACGGTTTGTGCTAGCTCTTTGAAACTTGACAGAATAAAGCAGTTTCAAGTTCTATCTCTATGCTTTGTTTGCTGTTGATGTAGCCCTATGCAGAGACTGGCGAAAATCACTTTCATTAAAAGGGGTTGCCAAGCTTCCAAAAAACTACGAGTTGCCTGAAATCTCAGCAAATATTTTTTCACCCAATCTTGATGATTCATTCAGGTAATGATCAGTACACCAAAACCACTTGGCTCACCAAATTTCATTCTTCTAGGTTCAACTGTTCGTTTGCAGTAACCGTTTTCATTTTTAGGTTTCACTCTGTTTTCTCCTATAGGGATACATGTATTTGGAACTCTAAATCAAACACGGTTTGTGCTAGCTCTTTGAAACTTGACACAATAAAGCAGTTTCAAGTTCTCTCTCTATGCTTTGTTTGCTGTTGATGTAGCCCTAAGCAGAGACTGGCGAAAATCACTTTCATGGAAAGGGGATGCCAAGCTTCCAAAAATCTACGAGTTTCCTGAAATCTCAGCAAACATTTTTTCACCCAATCTTGTTGATTCTTTCAGGTAATGATCAGTACACCAAAACCACTTGGCTCACCAAATTTCGTTCTTCTAGGTTCAACCGATCGTGTGCAGTAACCTTTTCATTTTTAGGTTTCACTCTGTCTTCTCCTATAGGGAAACATGTATTTGGAACTCCAAATCAAACACGGTTTGTGCTAGCTCTTTGAAACTTGACAAAATAAAGCAGTTTCAAGTTCTATATCTACGCTTTGTTTGCTGATGATGAAGCCCTAAGCAGAGACTGGCGAAAATGACTTACATACAAAAGGGGTTTCCAAGCTTCCAAAAAACTACGAATTGCCTTAAATCTCAGCAAATATTTTTTAACCCAATCATGATGATTCTTTCAGGTAATGCTCAGTACACCAAAACCACTTGGCTCACCAAATTTTGTTCTTCTAGGTTAAACCGTTCGTTTGCAGTAACCGTTTTCATTTTTAGGTTTCACTCTGTTTTCACCAATAGGGATACATATATTTGGAACTCTAAATCAAACACGGTTTGTGTTAGCTCTTTGGAACTTGACACAATAAAGCAGTTTCAAGTTCTATCTCTATGCTTTGTTTGCTGTTGATGTAGCCCTAAAACAGAGACTGGCGAAAATCACTTTCATGGAAAGGGGTTGCCAAACTTCCCAAAAACTACGAGTTGCCTGAAATCTCAGCAAACATTTTTTCACCCAATCTTGATGATTCTTTCAGGTAATGATCAGTACACCAAAAAAATTGGCTCACCAAATTTCGTTATTCTGGGTTCAACCGTTCGTTGCAGTAACCGTTTTCATTTTTAGGTTTCACTCTGTTTTCTCCTATAGGGATACATGTATTTGGAACTCTAAATCAAACACGGTTTGTGCTAGCTCTTTGAAACTTGACACAATAAAGGAGTTTCAAGTTCTATCTCTATGCTTTGTTTGCTGTTGATGTAGCCCTAAGCAGAGACTGGCAAAAATCACTTTCATGGAAAGGGGTTGCCAAGCTTCCAAAAAACTACGAGTTTCCTGAAATCTCAGCAAACATGTTTTCACCCTATCTTGTTGATTCTTTCACGTAATGATCAGTACACCAAAACCACTTGGCTCACCAAATTTCGTTCTTTCTAGGTTCAACCGTTCGTTTGCAGTAACCGTTTTCATTTTTAGGTTTCACTCTGTTATCTTCTATAGGGATACATGTATTGGAACTCTAAATCAAACACGGTTTGTGCTAGCTTTTTGAAACTTGACAGAATAAAGCAGTTTCAAGTTTCTATCTCTATGCTTTGTTTGCTGTTGATGTAGCCCTAAGCAGAGACTGGCGAAAATCACTTTCATGGAAAGGGGTTGCCAAGTTTCCAAAAAACTACGAGTTTCCTGAAATCTCAGCAAACATTTTTTCACCCAATCTTGATGATTCTTTAGGTAATGATTAGTACACCAAAACCACTTGGCTCAACCAAATTTCGTTCTTCTAGGTTCAACCGATCGTGTGCAGTAACCGTTTTCATTTTTAGGTTTCACTCTGTCTTCTCCTATAGGGATACATGTATTTGGAACTCCAAATCAAACACGGTTTGTGCTATCTCTTTGAAACTTGACACAATAAAGCAGTTTCCAGTTCTATATCTATGCTTTGTTTGCTGATGATGAAGCCCTAAGCAGAGACTGGAGAAAATCACTTACATAAAAAGGGTTGCCAAGCTTCAAAAAATAAGAATTGCCTTAAATCTCAGCAAACATTTTTTAACCCAATCTTGATGATTCCTTTCAGGTAATGATCAGTACACCAAAACCACTTGTCCACCAAATTTCGTTCTTCTAGGTTCAACCGTTCGTTTGCAGTAACCGTTTTCATTTTTAGGTTTCACTCTGTTTTTCCTATAGGGATACATGTATTTGGAACTCTAAATCAAACACGGTTTGTGCTACCTTTTTGAAACTTGACACAATAAAGCAGTTTCAAGTTCTATCTCTATGCTTTGTTTGCTGTTGATGTAGCCCTATGCAGAGACTGGCGAAAATCACTTTCATGGAAAGGGGTTGCCAAGCTTCCAAAAAACTTATGAGTTGCCTGAAATCTCAGCAAACATTTTTTTCATCCAATCTTGATGATTCATTCAGGTAATGATCAGTACACCAAAACCACTTGGCTCAACCAATTTCATTCTTCTAGGTTCAACCGTTCGTTTGCAGTAACCGTTTTAATATTTCGGTTTCACTCTGATTTCTCCTATAGGGATACTGTAATTGAAACTCTAAAATCAAACACGGTTTGTGTTAGCTCTGTGAAACGTGACACAATAAAGCAGTTTTCAAGTTCTATCTCTATGCTTTGTTTGCTGTTGATGTAGCCCTAAGCAGAGACTGGCGAAAATCACTTTATGGAAAGAGGTTGACAAACTTCCAAAAACTACGAGTTGCCTAAAATCTCAGCAAACATTTTTTCACCCAATCTTGATGATTCTTTCAGGTAATGATCAGTACACCAAAACCACTTGGCTCACCAAATTTCGTTCATCTAGGTTCAACCGTTCTTTGCAATAACCGTTTTCATTTTTAGGTTTCACTCTGTTTTCTCCTTCACGGATACATGTATTTGGAACTCTAAATCAAACACGGTTTGTGCTAGCTCTTTGAAACTTGACACAATAAGCAGTTTCAAGTTCTTCTCTATGCTTTGTTTGCTGTTGATGTAGCCCTAAGCAGAGACTGGCGAAAATCACTTTCATGGAAAGGGGTTGCCAAGCTTCCAAAAAACAACGAGTTTCCTGAAATCTCAGCAAACATTTTTTCACCCAATCTTGTTTGATCTTTCAGGTAATGATCAGTACACCAAAACCCACTTGGCTCACCAAATTTCGTTCTTCTAGGTTCAACCGAATGTGTGCAGTAACCGTTTTCATTTTTAGCTTTCACTCTGTCTTCTCCTATAGAAAAACATGTATTTGGAACTCCAAATCAAACAGGTTTGTGCTAGCTCTTTGAAACTTGACACAATAAATCACTTTCAAGTTCTATCGCTATGGTTCGTTTGCTGTTGATGTAGCCCTAAGCAGAGACTGGCGAAAATCACTTTCATACAAAGGGGTTGCCAAGCTTCCAAAAAACTACGAGTTGCCTGAAATCTCAGCAACATTTTTTCACCAATTCTTGATGATTCTTTCAGGTAATGATCAGTACACCCAAAGCCACTTGGCTCAACAAATTTCGTTCTTCTAGGTTCAACCGTTCGTTTGCAGTAACCGTTTTAATTTTTAGGTTTCACTCTGTTTTCTCCTATAGGGATACATGTATTTGGAACTCTAAATCAAACACGGTTGTGCTAGCTCTTTGAAACTTGACAGAATAAAGCAGTTTCAAGTTCTATCTCTATGCTTTGTTTGCTGTTGATGTAGCCCTATGCAGAGACTGGCGAAAATCACTTTCATTAAAAGGGTTGCCAAGCTTCCAAAAAACTACGAGTTGCCTGAAATCTCAGCAAATATTTTTTCACCCAATCTTGATGATTCATTCAGGTAATGATCAGTACACAAAACACTTGGCTCACCAAATTTCATTCTTCTAGGTTCAACTGTTCGTTTGCAGTAACCGTTTTCATTTTAGGTTTCACTCTGTTTTCTCCTATAGGGATACATGTATTTGGAACTCTAAATCAAACACGGTTTGTGCTAGCTCTTTGAAACTTGACACAATAAAGCAGTTTCAAGTTCTCTCTCTATGCTTTGTTTTGCTGTTGATGTAGCCCTAAGCAGAGACTGGCGAAAATCACTTTCATGGAAAGGGGATGCCAAGCTTCCAAAAATTACGAGTTTCCTGAAATCTCAGCAAACATTTTTTCACCAATCTTGTTGATTCTTTCAGGTAATGATCAGTACACCAAAACCACTTGGCTCACCAAATTTCGTTCTTCTAGGTTCAACCGATCGTGTGCAGTAACCATTTTCATTTTTAGGTTTCACTCTGTCTTCTCCTATAGGGAAACATGTATTTGGAACTCCAAATCAAACACGGTTTGTGCTAGCTCTTTGAAACTGACAAAATAAAGCAGTTTCAAGTTCTATATCTACGCTTTGTTTGCTGATGATGAAGCCCTAAGCAGAGACTGGCGAAAATCACTTACATACAAAGGGGTTTCCAAGCTTCCAAAAACTACGAATTGCCTTAAATCTCAGCAAATATTTTTTTAACCCAATCATGATGATTCTTTCCAGGTAATGCTCAGTACACCAAAACCACATTGGCTCACCAAATTTTGTTCTTCTAGGTTAAACCGTTCGTTTGCAGTAACCGTTTTCATTTTAGGTTTCACTCTGTTTTCACCAATAGGGATACATATATTTGGAACTCTTAAATCAAACACGGTTGTGTTAGCTCTTTGGAACTTGACACAATAAAGCAGTTTCAAGTTCTATCTCTATGCTTTGTTTGCTGTTGATGTAGCCCTAAACAGAGACTGGCGAAAATCACTTTCATGGAAAGGGTTGCCAAACTTCCAAAACTACGAGTTGCCTGAAATCTCAGCAAACATTTTTCACCCAATCTTGATGATTCTTTCAGGTAATGATCAGTACACCAAAAAAATTGGCTCACCAAATTTCGTTATTCAGGGTTCAACCGTTCGTTTGCAGTAACCGTTTTCATTTTTAGGTTTCACTCTGTTTTCTCCTATAGGGATACATGTATTTGGAACTCTAAATCAAACACGGTTTGTGCTAGCTCTTTGAAACTTGACACAATAAAGGAGTTTCAAGTTCTATCTCTATGCTTTGTTTGCTGTTGATGTAGCCCTAAGCAGAGACTGGCAAAAATCACTTTCATGGAAAGGGTTGCCAAGCCTTCCAAAAACTACGAGTTTCCTGAAATCTCAGCAAACATGTTTTCACCCAATCTTGTTGATTCTTTCACGTAATGATCAGTACACCAAAACCACTTGGCTCACCAAATTTCGTTCTTCTAGGTTCAACCGTTCGTTTGCAGTAACCGTTTTCATTTTTAGGTTTCACTCTGTTATCTTCTATAGGGATACATGTATTTGGAACTCTAAATCAAACACGGTTTGTGCTAGCTTTTTGAAACTTGACACAATAAAGCAGTTTCAAGTTCTATCTCTATGCTTTGTTTGCTGTTGATGTAGCCCTAAGCAGAGACTGGCGAAAATCACTTTCATGGAAAGGGGTTGCCAAGTTTCCAAAAAACTACGAGTTTCCTGAAATCTCAGCAAACATTTTTTTCACCCAATCTTGATGATTCTTTCAGGTAATGATTAGTACACCAAAACCACTTGGCTCACAAATTTCGTTCTTCTAGGTTCAACCGATCCTGTGCAGTAACCGTTCTCATTTTTAGGTTTCACTCTGTCTTCTCCTATAGGGATACATGTATTTGGAACTCCAAATCAAACACGGTTTGTGCTATCTCTTTGAAACTTGACACAATAAAGCAGTTTCCAGTTCTATATCTATGCTTTGTTTGCTGATGATGAAGCCCTAAGCAGAGACTGGAGAAAATCACTTACATAAAAAGGGGTTGCCAAGCTTCCAAAAAATAAGAATTGCCTTAAATCTCAGCAAACATTTTTTAACCCAATCTTGATGATTCTTTCAGGTAATGATCAGTACACCAAAACCACTTGGCTCACCAAATTTCGTTCTTCTTGGTTCAACCGTTCGTTTGCAGTAACCGTTTTCATTTTTAGGTTTCACTCTGTTTTTCCTATAGGGATACATGTATTTGGAACTCTAAATCAAACACGGTTTGTGCTACCTTTTTGAAACTTGACACAATAAAGCAGTTTCAAGTTCTATCTCTATGCTTTGTTTGCTGTTGATGTAGCCCTATGCAGAGACTGGCGAAAATCACTTTCATGGAAAGGGGTTGCCAAGCTTCCAAAAAACTATGAGTTGCCTGAAATCTCAGCAAACATTTTTTCATCCAATCTTGATGATTCATTCAGGTAATGATCAGTACACCAAAACCACTTGGCTCACCAAATTTCATTCTTCTAGGTTCAACCGTTCGTTTGCAGTAACCGTTTTAATATTTCGGTTTCACTCTGATTTCTCCTATAGGGATACATGTATTTGAAACTCTAAATCAAACACGGTTTGTGTTAGCTCTGTGAAACGTGACACAATAAAGCAGTTTCAAGTTCTATCTCTATGCTTTGTTTGCTGTTGATGTAGCCCTAAGCAGAGACTGGCGAAAATCACTTTATGGAAAGAGGTTGACAAACTTCCAAAAAACTACGAGTTGCCTAAAATCTCAGCAAACATTTTTTCACCCAATCTTGATGATTCTTTCAGGTAATGATCAGTACACCAAAACCACTTGGCTCACCAAATTTCGTTCATCTAGGTTCAACCGTTCCTTTGCAATAACCGTTTTCATTTTTAGGTTTCACTCTGTTTTCTCCTTCACGGATACATGTATTTGGAACTCTAAATCAAACACGGTTTGTGCTAGCTCTTTGAAACTTGACACAATAAAGCAGTTTCAAGTTCTATCTCTATGCTTTGTTTGCTGTTGATGTAGCCCTAAGCAGAGACTGGCGAAAATCACTTTCATGGAAAGGGGTTGCCAAGCTTCCAAAAAACAACGAGTTTCCTGAAATCTCAGCAAACATTTTTTCACCCAATCTTGTTGATTCTTTCAGGTAATGATCAGTACACCAAAACCACTTGGCTCACCAAATTTCGTTCTTCTAGGTTCAACCGATTGTGTGCAGTAACCGTTTTCATTTTTAGCTTTCACTCTGTCTTCTCCTATAGAAAAACATGTATTTGGAACTCCAAATCAAACACGGTTTGTGCTAGCTCTTTGAAACTTGACACAATAAATCACTTTCAAGTTCTATCGCTATGGTTCGTTTGCTGTTGATGTAGCCCTAAGCAGAGACTGGCGAAAATCACTTTCATACAAAGGGGTTGCCAAGCTTCCAAAAAACTACGAGTTGCCTGAAATCTCAGCAAACATTTTTTCACCAATTCTTGATGATTCTTTCAGGTAATGATCAGTACACCAAAGCCACTTGGCTCACCAAATTTCGTTCTTCTAGGTTCAACCGTTCGTTTGCAGTAACCGTTTTAATTTTTAGGTTTCACTCTGTTTTCTCCTATAGGGATACATGTATTTGGAACTCTAAATCAAACACGGTTTGTGCTAGCTCTTTGAAACTTGACAGAATAAAGCAGTTTCAAGTTCTATCTCTATGCTTTGTTTGCTGTTGATGTAGCCCTATGCAGAGACTGGCGAAAATCACTTTCATTAAAAGGGGTTGCCAAGCTTCCAAAAAACTACGAGTTGCCTGAAATCTCAGCAAATATTTTTTCACCCAATCTTGATGATTCATTCAGGTAATGATCAGTACACCAAAACCACTTGGCTCACCAAATTTCATTCTTCTAGGTTCAACTGTTCGTTTGCAGTAACCGTTTTCATTTTTAGGTTTCACTCTGTTTTCTCCTATAGGGATACATGTATTTGGAACTCTAAATCAAACACGGTTTGTGCTAGCTCTTTGAAACTTGACACAATAAAGCAGTTTCAAGTTCTCTCTCTATGCTTTGTTTGCTGTTGATGTAGCCCTAAGCAGAGACTGGCGAAAATCACTTTCATGGAAAGGGGATGCCAAGCTTCCAAAAATCTACGAGTTTCCTGAAATCTCAGCAAACATTTTTTCACCCAATCTTGTTGATTCTTTCAGGTAATGATCAGTACACCAAAACCACTTGGCTCACCAAATTTCGTTCTTCTAGGTTCAACCGATCGTGTGCAGTAACCATTTTCATTTTTAGGTTTCACTCTGTCTTCTCCTATAGGGAAACATGTATTTGGAACTCCAAATCAAACACGGTTTGTGCTAGCTCTTTGAAACTTGACAAAATAAAGCAGTTTCAAGTTCTATATCTACGCTTTGTTTGCTGATGATGAAGCCCTAAGCAGAGACTGGCGAAAATCACTTACATACAAAGGGGTTTCCAAGCTTCCAAAAAACTACGAATTGCCTTAAATCTCAGCAAATATTTTTTAACCCAATCATGATGATTCTTTCAGGTAATGCTCAGTACACCAAAACCACTTGGCTCACCAAATTTTGTTCTTCTAGGTTAAACCGTTCGTTTGCAGTAACCGTTTTCATTTTTAGGTTTCACTCTGTTTTCACCAATAGGGATACATATATTTGGAACTCTAAATCAAACACGGTTTGTGTTAGCTCTTTGGAACTTGACACAATAAAGCAGTTTCAAGTTCTATCTCTATGCTTTGTTTGCTGTTGATGTAGCCCTAAACAGAGACTGGCGAAAATCACTTTCATGGAAAGGGGTTGCCAAACTTCCAAAAAACTACGAGTTGCCTGAAATCTCAGCAAACATTTTTTCACCCAATCTTGATGATTCTTTCAGGTAATGATCAGTACACCAAAAAAATTGGCTCACCAAATTTCGTTATTCAGGGTTCAACCGTTCGTTTGCAGTAACCGTTTTCATTTTTAGGTTTCACTCTGTTTTCTCCTATAGGGATACATGTATTTGGAACTCTAAATCAAACACGGTTTGTGCTAGCTCTTTGAAACTTGACACAATAAAGGAGTTTCAAGTTCTATCTCTATGCTTTGTTTGCTGTTGATGTAGCCCTAAGCAGAGACTGGCAAAAATCACTTTCATGGAAAGGGGTTGCCAAGCTTCCAAAAAACTACGAGTTTCCTGAAATCTCAGCAAACATGTTTTCACCCAATCTTGTTGATTCTTTCACGTAATGATCAGTACACCAAAACCACTTGGCTCACCAAATTTCGTTCTTCTAGGTTCAACCGTTCGTTTGCAGTAACCGTTTTCATTTTTAGGTTTCACTCTGTTATCTTCTATAGGGATACATGTATTTGGAACTCTAAATCAAACACGGTTTGTGCTAGCTTTTTGAAACTTGACACAATAAAGCAGTTTCAAGTTCTATCTCTATGCTTTGTTTGCTGTTGATGTAGCCCTAAGCAGAGACTGGCGAAAATCACTTTCATGGAAAGGGGTTGCCAAGTTTCCAAAAAACTACGAGTTTCCTGAAATCTCAGCAAACATTTTTTCACCCAATCTTGATGATTCTTTCAGGTAATGATTAGTACACCAAAACCACTTGGCTCACCAAATTTCGTTCTTCTAGGTTCAACCGATCCTGTGCAGTAACCGTTCTCATTTTTAGGTTTCACTCTGTCTTCTCCTATAGGGATACATGTATTTGGAACTCCAAATCAAACACGGTTTGTGCTATCTCTTTGAAACTTGACACAATAAAGCAGTTTCCAGTTCTATATCTATGCTTTGTTTGCTGATGATGAAGCCCTAAGCAGAGACTGGAGAAAATCACTTACATAAAAAGGGGTTGCCAAGCTTCCAAAAAAATAAGAATTGCCTTAAATCTCAGCAAACATTTTTTAACCCAATCTTGATGATTCTTTCAGGTAATGATCAGTACACCAAAACCACTTGGCTCACCAAATTTCGTTCTTCTTGGTTCAACCGTTCGTTTGCAGTAACCGTTTTCATTTTTAGGTTTCACTCTGTTTTTCCTATAGGGATACATGTATTTGGAACTCTAAATCAAACACGGTTTGTGCTACCTTTTTGAAACTTGACACAATAAAGCAGTTTCAAGTTCTATCTCTATGCTTTGTTTGCTGTTGATGTAGCCCTATGCAGACTGGCGAAAATCACTTTCATGGAAAGGGGTTGCCAAGCTTCCAAAAAACTATGAGTTGCCTGAAATCTCAGCAAACATTTTTTCATCCAATCTTGATGATTCATTCAGGTAATGATCAGTACACCAAAACCACTTGGCTCACCAAATTTCATTCTTCTAGGTTCAACCGTTCGTTTGCAGTAACCGTTTTAATATTTCGGTTTCATTCTGTTTTCTCCTATAGGGATACATGTATTTGAAACTGTAAATCAAACACGGTTTGTGTTAGCTCTGTGAAACGTGACACAATAAAGCAGTTTCAAGTTCTATCTCTATGCTTTGTTTGCTGTTGATGTAGCCCTAAGCAGAGACTGGCGAAAATCACTTTATGGAAAGAGGTTGACAAACTTCCAAAAAACTACGAGTTGCCTAAAATCTCAGCAAATATTTTTTCACCCAATCTTGATGATTCTTTCAGGTAATGATCAGTACACCAAAACCACTTGGCTCACCAAATTTCGTTCATCTAGGTTCAACCGTTCGTTTGCAATAACCGTTTTCATTTTTAGGTTTCACTCTGTTTTCTCCTACACGGATACATGTATTTGGAACTCTAAATCAAACACGGTTTGTGCTAGCTCTTTGAAACTTGACACAATAAACCAGTTTCAAGTTCTATCTCAATGCTTTGTTGGCTGATGATGTAGCCCTAAGCAGAGACTTGCGAAAATCACTTTCATGGAAAGGGGTTGACAACTTCCAAAAAAGTACGAGTTGCCTGAAATCTCAGCAAACATTTTTTCACCCAATCTTGATGATTCTTTCAGGTAATGATTAGTACACCAAAACCACTTGGCTCACCAAATTTCGTTCTTCTAGGTTCAACCGATCGTGTGCAGTAACCGTTTTCATTTTTAGGTTTCACTCTGTCTTCTCCTATAGGGATACCTGTATTTGGAACTCTAAATCAAACACGGTTTGTGCTAGCTCTTTGAAACTTGACACAATAAAGCAGTTTCAAGTTCTATCCCTATGTTTTGTTTGCTGTTGATGTAGCCCAAAGCAGAGACTGGCGAAAATCACTTTCATTGAAGGGGTTGCCAAGCTTGCAAAAAACTATGAATTCCCTTAAATCTCAACAAACCTTTTTTCACCCAATCTTGATGATTCTTTCAGGTAATGATCAGTACACCAAAACCGCTTAGTTTACCAAATTTCGTTCTTCTAGGTTAAACCGTTCGTTTGCAGTAACCGTTTTTATTTGTATGTTTCACTCTGTTTTTCCCTATAGGGATACATGTATTTGGAACTCTATATCAAACACGGTTTGTGCTAGCTCTTTGATACTTGACACAATAAAGCAGTTTCAAGTTCTATCTCTTTGGTTTGTTTGCTGTTGATGTAGCCCTAAGCAGAGACTGGCGAAAATCACTTTCATGGAAAGGGGTTGGCAAGCTTCCAAAAAACTACGAGTTGCCTGAAATCTCAGCAAACATTTTTTCAAACAATCTTGATGATTCTTTCAGGTAATGATCAGTACACCAAAACCAAGGGGCTCACCATATTTCGTTCTTCTAGGTTCAACCTTTCATTTGCATTAACCGTTTTCATTTTTAGGTTTCACTCTGTTTTCTCCTATAGGGATACATGTATTTGGAACTCTAAATCAAACACGGTTTGTGCTAGCTCTTTGAAACTTGACACAATAAAGCAGTTTCAAGTTCTATCTCTATGCTTTGTTTGCTGTTGATGTAGCCCTAAGCAGAGACTGGCGAACATCACTTTCATGGAAAGGGGTTGACAAGCTTCCAAAAAACTACGAGTTTTCTGAAATCTCAGCAAACATTTTTTCACCCAATCTTGATGATTCTTTCAGGTAAAGATCAGTACACCAAAACCACTTGGCTCACCAAATTTCGTTCTTCTAGGTTCAACCGTTCGTTTGCAGTAACCGTTTTTATTTTTATGTTTCACTCTGTTTTTACCTATACGGATACATGTATTTGGAACTCTAAATCAAACACGGTTTGTGCTAGCTCTTTGATACTTGACACAATAAAGCAGTTTCAAGTTCTATCTCTATGGTTTGTTTGCTGTTGATGTAGCCCTAAGCAGAGACTGGCGAAAATCACTTTCATGGAAAAGGGTTGCCAAGCTTCCAAAAAACTACGAGTTGCCTGAAATCTCAGCAAATATTTTTTCAAACAATCTTGATGATTCTTTCAGGTAATGATCAGTACACCAAAACTAGGGGGCTCACCATATTTCGTTCTTCTAGGTTCAACCTTTCGTTTGCATTAACCGTTTTCATTTTTAGGTTTCACTCTGTTTTCTCCTATAGGGATACATGTATTTGGAACTCTAAATCAAACACGGTTTGTGCTAGCTCTTTGAAACTTGACACAATAAAGGAGTTTCAAGTTCTATCTCTATGCTTTGTTTGCTGTTGTTGTAGCCCTAAGCAGAGACTGACGAAAATCAGTTTCCTGGAAAGGGGTTGCAAAGCTTCCAAAAAACTACGAGTTTCCTGAAATCTCAGCAAACATTTTGTCACCGAATCTTGTTGATTCTTTCAGGTAATGATCAGTACACCAAAACCACTTGGCTCACCAAATTTCGTTCTTCTAGGTTCAACCTTTCATTTGCATTAACCGTTTTCATTTTTAGGTTTCACTCTGTTTTCTCCTATAGGGATTAATGTATTTGGAACTCTAAATCAAACACGGTTTGTGCTAGCTCTTTGAAACTTGACACAATAAAGCAGTTTCAAGTTCTATCTCTATGGTGTGTTTGCTCTTGCTGTAGCCCTAAGCAGAGACTGGCGAAAATCACTTTCATTGAAAGGGGTTGGCAAGCTACCAAAAAAGTGCGAGGTGCCTGAAATCTAGGCAAGAATCTTTCACCCAATCTTGATGATTCTTTCAGGTAATGAGCAGTACACCAAAACCACTTGGCTCACCAAATTTCGTTCTTCTAGGTTCAACAGTTCGTTTGCAGTAACCGTTTTCATTTTTAGGTTTCACTCTGTTTTCTCCTATAGGGATACATGTATTTGGAACTCTAAATCAAACACGGTTTGTGCTAGCCCTTTGAAACTTGACACTATAAAGAAGTTTCAAGTGCTACCTCTATGCTTTGTTTGCTGTTGATGTAGCCCTAAGCAGAGACTGGCGAAAATCACTTTCATGGGAAGGCGTTGCCAAGCTTCCAAAAAACTACGAGTTTCCTGAAATCTCAGCAAACATTTTTTCACCCAATCTTAATGATTCTTTCAGGTAATGATCAGTACACCAAAACCGCTTGGCTCACCAAATTTCGTTCTTCTAGGTTCAACCGTTCGTTTGCAGTGACCGTTTTCATTTTTACGTTTCACTCCGTTTTCTCCTATAGGGATACATGTATTTGGAACTCTAAATCAAACACGGTTTGTGCTAGCTCCTTTAAACTTGACACAATAAAGCAGTTTCAAGTTTTATCTCTATGCTTTGTTTGCTGTTGATGTAACCCTAAGCAGAGACTGGCGAAAATCACATTCATGGAAAGGGGTTGCCAAGCTTCCATAAAACTACGAGTTTCCTGAAATCTCAGCAAACATTTTTTCACCCAATCTTGATGATTCTTTCAGGTAATGATCAGTACACCAAAACCACTTGGTTCACCAAATTTCGTTCTTCTAGGTTCAACCGTTCGTTTGCAGTAACCGTTTTCATTTTTAGGTTTCACTCTGTTTTCTCCTATATGCATACATGCATTTGGAACTCTAAATCAAACACGGTTTGTGCTAGCTCTTTGAAACTTGACACAATAAAGCAGTTTCCAGTTCTATCTCTATTCTTTTTTTGCTGTTGATGTAGCCCTAAGCAGAGACTGGCGAAAATAACTTTCATGGAAAGGGTTTGCCAAGCTTCCAAAAAACTACAAGTTTCCTGAAATCTCAGCAAACATTTTTGCACCCAATCTTGATGATTCTTTCAGGTAATGATAAGTACACCAAAACCACTTGGCTAACCAAATTTCGTTCTTCTAGGTTCAACCGTTCGTTTGCAGTAAACGTTTTCATTTTTAGGTTTCACTCTGTTTTCATCTATAGCGATACATGAATTTGGAACTCTAAATCAAACACGGTTTGTGCTAGCTCTTTGAAACTTGACACAATAAAGCAGTTTCAAATTCTATCTCTATGCTTACTTTGCTGTTGATGTAGCCCTAAGCAGAGACTGGCGAAAATCACTTTCAATGAAAGGGGTTGCCAAGCTTCCAAAAAACTACGAGTTGCCTGAAATGACAGCAAACATTTTTTCACCCAATCTTGATGATTCTTTCAGGTAATGATCAGTACACCAAAAGCACTTGGCTCACCAAATTTCGTTCTTCTAGGTTCAACCGTTCGTTTGCAGTAACCGTTTTCATTTTTAGGTTTCACTCTGTTTTCTCCTATAGGGATACATGTATTTGGAACTCTAAATCAAACACGGTTTGTGCTAGCTCTTTGAAACTTAACACAATAAAGCAGTTTCAAGTTCTATCTCTATGGTTTGTTTGCTGTTGATGTAGCCATAAGCAGAGACTGGCGAAAATCTCTTTCATGGAAAGGGGTTGCCAAGCTTCCAAATAACTACGAGTTGCCTGAAATCTCAGCAAACATTTTTTTACCCAATCTTGATGATTCTTGCATGTAATGATCAGTACACCAAAACCACTTTGCTCACAAAACTTCGTTCTTCTACGTTCAACCGTTCGTTTGCAGTAACCGTTTTCATTTTTAGGTTTCACTCTGTTTTCTCCTATAGGGATACATGTATTTGGAACTATAAAAAAACCACGGTTTGTGCTAGCTCTTTGGAACTTGACAGAATAAAGCAGTTTCAAGTTCTATGTCTATGCTTTGTTTGCTGTTGATGTAGCCCTAAGCAGAGACTGGCGAAAATCACTTTCATGGAAAGGGGTTACCAAGCTTCCAAAAAACTACGAGTTGCCTGAAATCTCAGCAAACATTTTTTCACCCAATCTTGATGGTTCTTTCAGGTAATGATCAGTACACCAAAACCATTTGGCTCTCCACATTTCGTTCTTCTAGGTTAAACCGTTCGTTTGCAGTAACCGTTTTCATTTTTAGGTGTCACTCTGTTTTCTCCTACAGGGATACATGTATTTGGAACTCTAAATCAAACACGGTTTGTGGTAGCTCTTGGAAACTTGACACAATAAAGCAGTTTCAAGTTCTATCTCTATGGTTTGTTTGCTGTTGATGTAGCCCTAAGCTGAGACTTGCGAAAATCTCTTTCATGGAAAGGGGTTTCCAAGCTTCCAAAAAACTACGAGTTGCCTGAAATCTCAGCAAACATTTTTTCACCCAATCTTGATTATTCTTTCGGGTAATGATCAGTACACCAAAACCACTTGGCTCACTAAATTTCGTTCTAATAGTTTAAACCGTTCGTTTGCAGTAACCGTTTTCATTTTTAGGTTTCAATCTGTTTTCTCCTATAGAGATACATGTATTTGGAACTCTAAATCGAACACGGTTTTTGCTAGCTCTTTGATACTTGACACAATAAAGCAGTTTCAAGTTCAATCTCTATGCTTTCTTTGCTGTTGATGAAGCCCTAAGCAGAGACTGGCAAAAATCACTTTCATGGAAAGGGGTTGCCAAGGTTCCAAAAAACTTCGAGTTTCCTGAAATCTCAGCAAACATTCTTTTACCCAATCTTGATGATTCTTTCAGGTAATGATCAGTACACCAAAACCGCTTGGCTCACCAAATTTCGTTCTTCTGTGTTCAACCGTTCGTTTGCAGTCACCGCTTTCATTTTTAGGTTTCACTCTGTTTTCTCCTATAGGGATACATGTATTTGGAACTCTAAATCAAACACGGTTTGTGCTAGCTCTTTGAAACTTGACACAATAAAGCTGTTTCAAGTTCTATCTGTATGCTTTGTTTGCTGTTGATGTAGCCCTAAGCAGAGACTGGCGAAAATCACTTTCATGGAAAGGGGTTGCCAAGCTTCCAAAAAACTACGAGTTGCCTGAAATCTCAGCAAATATTTTTTCACCCAATCTTGATTATTCTTTCAGGAAATGATCAGTACAACAAACCCACTTGGCTCACCAAATTTCGTTCTTCTAGGTTCAACCGTTCATTTGCAGTAACCGTTTTCATTTTTAGGTTTCACTCTGTTTTCTCCTATAGGGATACATGTATTTGGAACTCTAAATCAAACATTGTTTGTGCTAGCTCTTTGAAACTTGACACAATAAAGCAGTTTCAAGATCTATCTCTATGCTTTGTTTGCTGTTGATGTAGCTTTAAAGAGAGACTGGCGAAAATCACTTTCATAGAAAGCGGTTGCCAAGATTCCAAAAAACTACCAGTTGCCTGAAATCTCAGCAAATATTTTTTCACCCAATCTTGATGATTCTTTCAGGTAATGATCAGTACAACAAAACTACTTGGCTCACTAAATTTCGTTCTTCTAGATTCAACCGTTCGTTTGCAAAAACCGTTTTGATTTTTAGGTTTCACTCTGTTTTCTCCTATAGGGATACATGTATTTGGAACTCTAAATCAAACACGGTTTGTGCTAGCTCTTTGAAACTTGACACAAGAAAGCAGTTTCAAGTTCTATCTCTATGCTTTGTTTGCTGTTGATGTAGCCCTAAGCAGAGACTGGCGAAAATCACTTTCATGGAAAGGGGTTGCCAAGCTTCCAAAAAACTACGAGTTGCCTGAAATCTCAGCAAACATTTTTTCACCCAATCTTGATGGTTCTTTCAGGTAATGATAAGTACACCAAATCCACTTGGCTCACCAAATTTCGTTCTTCTAGGTTCAACCGTTCGTTTGCAGTAAACGTTTTCATTTTTAGGTTTCACTCTGTTTTCTCCTATAGGGATACATGTATTTGAAACTCTAAATCAAATACGGTTTGTGCTAGCACTTTGAAACTTGACACAATAAAGCACTTTTAAGTTCTATCTCTATGCATTGTTTGCTGTTTATGTAGCCCTAAGCAGAGACTGGCGAAAATCACTTTAATGGAAAGGGGTTGCCAAGCTTCCAAAAAACTACGAGTTTCCTGAAATCTCAGCAAACATTTTTTCACCCAATATTGATGATTCTTTCAGGTAAAGATCAGTACACCAAAACCACTTGGCTCACCAAATTTCGTTCTTCTAGGTTCAACTGTTCGTTTGCAGTAACCGTTTTCATTTTTAGGTTTCACTCTGTTTTCTCCTATAGGGATACATGTATTTGGAACTCTAAATGAAACATGGTTTCTGCTAGTTCTTTGAAACTTGACAAAATAAAGAAGTTTCAAGTTCTATCTCTAAGGTTTGTTTGCTGTTGATGTAGCCCTAAGCAGAGACTGGCGAAAATCACTTTCATGGAAAGGGGTTGCCAAGCTTCCAAATAACTATGAGTTGCCTGAAATCTCAGCAAACATTTTTTTTCACCCAATCTTGATGATTCTTTCAGGTAATGATCAGTACACCAAAACCACTGGGCTCACCAAATTTCATCTTCTAGGTTAAACCGTTCTTTTGCAGTAACCGTTTTCATTTTTAGGTTTCACTCTGTTTTCTCCTATAGGGATACATGTATTTGGAACTCTAAATCAAACACGGTTTGTGCTAGGTCTTTGAAACTTGACACAATAAAGCAGTTTCACGTTCTATCTCTATGATTTGTTTGCTGTTGATGTAGCCCTAAGCAGAGACTGGCGAAATCACTTTCATGGAAAGGGGTTGCCAAGCTTCCAAAAAACTATGAGTTGCCTGAAATCACAGCAAACATTTTTTCACCCAATCTTGATGATTCTTTCAGGTAATGATCATTACACCAAAACCGCTTGGCTCACCAAGTTTCATTCTTCTAGGTTCGACCATTCGTTTGCAGTAACCGTTTTCATTTTTAGGTTTCACTCTGTTTTCTCCTATAGGGTTACATGTTTTGGAACTCTAAATCAAACACGGTTTGAGCTAGCTCTTTGAATCTTGACACAATAAAGCAGTTTCAAGTTCTATCTGTATGCTTTGTTTGCTGTTGATGTAGCCCTAAGCATAGACTGGAGAAAATCACTTTCATGGAAAGGGGTTGCCAAGCTTCCAAATAACTACGAGTTGCCTGAAATCTCAGCAAAATTTTTTTCACCCAAACTAGATGATTCTTTCAGGTAATGATCAGTACACCAAAACCACTTGGCTTTCCAAATTTCATTCTTCTAGGTTAAACCGCTCGTTTGCAGTAACAGTTTTCATTTTTAGGTTTCACTCTGTTTTCTCCTATAGAGATACATGTATTTGGAACTTTAAATCAAACACGGTTTGTGCTAGCTCTTTGAAACTTGACACAATAAAGCAGTTTCAAGTTCTATCTCTATGCTTTGTTTGCTGTTGATGTAGCTTTAAGCAAAGACTGGCGAAAATCACTTTCATGGAAAGTGGTTGCCAAGCTTCCAAAAAACTACGAGTTACCTGAAATCTCACCATTTTTTCACCCAATCTTGATGATTCTTTCAGGTAATGATCAGTACCTCAAAACCACTTGGCTCACCAAATTTCGTTCTTTTTGGTGAAACCGTTCGTTTGCAGTAACCGTTTTCATTTATAGGTTTCACTCTGTTTTCTCCTATAGGGATACATGTATTTGGAACTCTAAATCAAACACGGTTTGTGCTAGCTCTTTGAAACTTGACACAATAAAGCAGTTTCAAGTTCTATCTCTATGCTTTGTTTGCTTTTGATGTAGCTTTAAATAGAGACTATCGAAAATCACTTTCATGGAAAGGGGTTGCCAAGCTTCCAAAAAAGTACGAGTTGCCTGAAATCTCAGCAAACATTTTTGCACCCAATATTGATGATTCTTTCAGGTAATGATAAGTACACCAAAACCACTTGGCTCACCAACTTTCTTTCTTCTAGGTTAAACCGTTCGTTTGCAGTAATCGTTTTCACTTTTAGGTTTCACTCTCTTTTCTCCTATAGGGAAACATGTATTTGAAACTCTAAATCAAACACGGTTTGTGCTACCTCTTTGAAACTTGACACAATAAACCAGTTTCAAGTTCTATCCCTATGCTTTCTTTGCTGTTTATGTAGCCTTAAGAAGAGACTGGCGAAAATCACTTTCATGGAAAGGGGTTGCCAAGCTTCCAAAAAACTACGAGTTGCCTGAAATCTTAGCAAACATTTTTTCACCTAATCTTGATGATTCTTTCAGGTAATGATCAGTAAGCCAAAACCGCTTGGCTCACCAAATTTCGTTCTTCTAGGTTCAACCGTTCGTTTGCAGTAACCGTTTTCATTTTTAGGTTTCACTCTGTTTTCTCCTATAGGGATACATGAATTTGGAACTCTAAATCAAACACGGTTTGTGCTAGCTCTTTGAAACTTGACACAATAAAACAGTTTCAAGTTCTATCTCTATGGTTTGTTTGTTGTTGATGTAGCCCTAAGCAGAGACTGGCGAAAATCACTTTCCTGGAAAGGGGTTGCGAAGCTTTTAAAACACTACGAGTTTCCTGAGATCTCAGCAAACATTTATTCACCCAATCTTGATGATTCTTTCAGGTAATGATCAGTACACCAAAACCACGTGGCTCACCAAATTTGGTTCTTCTAGGTTCAACCGTTCGTTTGCAGTAACCGTTTTCATTTTCAGGTTTCACTCTGTTTTCTCCTATAGGGATACATGTATTTGGAACTCTAAATCAAACACGCTTTGTGCTAGCTTTTTGAAACTTGACACAATAAAGCACTTTCAAGTTCTGTCTCTATTCTTTGTTTGCTGTTGATGTAGCCCTAAGCAGAGAGTGGCGAAAATCACTTTCATGGAAAGGGGTTACCAAGATTCCAAAAAACTACGAGTTTCCTGAAATCTCAGCAAACATTTTTTCACCCAATCTTGATGATTCTTTCAGGTAATGATCAGTACAAGAAACCACTTGGATCACCAAATTTCGTTCTTCTAGGTTCAACCGTTCGTTTGCAGTAACCGTTTTCATTTTTAGGTTTCATTCTGTTTTCTCCTATTCGGATACATGTATTTGGAACTCTAAATCAAACACGGTTTGTGCTAGCTCTTTGAAACTTGACACAATAAAGCAGTTTCAAGTTCTATCTCTATGCTTTGTTTTTTGTTGATGTAGCCCTAAGCAGAGACTGGCCAAAATCACTTTCATGGAAAGGGGTTGCCAAGCTTTCAAAAAACTACGAGTTGCCTGAAATCTCAGCTAACATTTTTTCACCCAATCTTGATGATTCTTTCAGGTAATGATCAGTACACCAAAAGCACTTGGCTCACAAAATTTCGTTCTTCTAGGTTTAACCGTTCGTTTGCAGTAACCGTTTTCATTTTTAGGTTTCACTCTGTTTTCTCCTATAGGGATACATGTATTTGGAACTCTAAATCAAACACGGTTTGTGCTAGCTCTTTGAAACTTGACACAATAAAGCAGGTTCAAGTTGTATCTCTATGCTTTGTTTGCTGTTGATGTAGCCCTAAACAGAGACTGACGAAAATCACTTTCATGGAAAGGGGTTGTGAAGCTTCCAAAAAACTACGAGTTGCCTGAAATCTCAGCAATCATTTTTTCACCCAATCTTGATGATCCTTTCAGGTAATGATCAGTACACCAAAACCACTTGGCTCACCAAATTTCGTTCTTCTAGTTTCAACCGTTCCTTTGCAGTAACCGTTTTCATTTTTAGGTTTCACTCTGTTTTCTCCTATAGGGATACATGAATTTGGAACTCTAAATCAAACACGGTTTGTGCTAGCTCTTTGAAACTTGACACAATAAAACAGTTTCAAGTTCTATCTCTATGGTTTGTTTGTTGTTGATGTAGCCCTAAGCAGAGACTGGCGAAATCACTTTCCTGGAAAGGGGTTGCGAAGCTTCCAAAACACTACGAGTTTCCTGAGATCTCAGCAAACATTTTTTCACCCAATCTTGATGATTCTTTCAGGTAATGATCAGTACACCAAAACCACGTGGCTCACCAAATTTCATTCTTCTAGGTTAAACCGCTCGTTTGCAGTAACAGTTTTCATTTTTAGGTTTCACTCTGTTTTCTCCTATAGAGATACATGTATTTGGAACTTTAAATCAAACACGGTTTGTGCTAGCTCTTTGAAACTTGACACAATAAAGCACTTTCAAGTTCTGTCTCTATTCTTTGTTTGCTGTTGATGTAGCCCTAAGCAGAGAGTGGCGAAAATCACTTTCATGGAAAGGGGTTACCAAGCTTCCAAAAAACTACGAGTTTCTTGAAATCTCACCAAACATTTTTTCACCCAATCTTGATGATTCTTTCAGGTAATGATCAGTACACCAAAACCACTTGGCTCACCAATTTCGTTCTGCTAGGTTCAACCGTTCGTTTTCAGTAACCGTTTCCATTTTTAGGTTTCACTCTTTTTTCTGCTATAGTGATACATGTATTTGGAACTCTAAATCAAACACGGTTTGTGCTAGCTCTTTGAAACTTGACACAATAAAGCGATTCAAGTTCTATCTCTATGATTTGTTTGCTGTTAATGTAGCCCTAAGAAGAGACTGGCGAAATCACTTTCATGGAAAGGGGTTGCCAAGCTTCCAAAAAACTATGAGTTGCCTGAAATCTCAAAAACATTTTTTCACCCAATCTTGATGATTCTTTCAGGTAATGATCAGTACACCAATACCACTTGGCTCACCAAATTTCGTTCTTGTAGGATCAACCGTTCGTTCGCAGTAACCTTTTTCATTTTTAGGTTTCACTCTTTTTTCTCCTATAGGGATACATGTATTTGGAACTTTAAATCAAACACGGTTTGTGCTAGCTCTTTGAATCTTGACACAATAAAGCAGTTTCAAGTTCTATCTCTATGCTTTGTTTGCTGTTGATGTAGCCCTAAGCAGATACTCGCGAAAATCACTTTCATGTAAAGGGGTTGCCAAGCTTCCAAAAAACTACGAATTGCCTGAAATCTCACCAAACATTTTTTCACCCAATCTTGATGATTCTTTCAGGTAATGATCAGTACACCAAAACCACTTGGCTCACCAATTTCGTTCTGCTAGGTTCAACCGTTCGTTTTCAGTAACCGTTTCCATTTTTAGGTTTCACTCTGTTTTCTGCTATAGGGATACTTGTATTTGGAACTCTAAATCAAACACGGTTTGTGCTAGCTCTTTGAAACTTGACACAATAAAGCAGATTCAAGTTCTATCTCTATGATTTGTTTGCTGTTAATGTAGCCCTAAGCAGAGACTGGCGAAATCACTATCATGGAAAGGGGTTGCCAAGCTTCCAAAAAACTATGAGTTGCCTGAAATCTCAGCAAACATTTTTTCACCCAATCTTGATGATTCTTTCAGGTAATGATCAGTACACCAATACCACTTGGCTCACCAAATTTCGTTCTTGTAGGATCAACCGTTCGTTCGCAGTAACCGTTTTCATTTTTAGGTTTCACTCTTTTTTCTCCTATAGGGATACATGTATTTGGAACTTTAAATCAAACACGGTTTGTGCTAGCTCTTTGAATCTTGACACAATAAAGCAGTTTGAAGTTCTATCTCTATGCTTTGTTTGCTGTTGATGTAGCCCTAAGCAGATACTCGCGAAAATCACTTTCATGTAAAGGGGTTGCCAAGCTTCCAAAAAACTACGAATTGCCTGAAATCTCACCAAACATTTTTTCACCCAATCTTGATGATTCTTTCAGGTAATGATCAGTACACCAAAACCACTTGGCTCACCAAATTTCGTTCTTCTATGTTCAACCGTTCGTTTGCAGTAACCGTTTTCATTTTTAGGTTTCACTCTGTTTTCTCCTATAGGGATACATGTATTTGGAACTCTAAATCAAACACGGTTTGTGCTAGGTCTTTGAAACTTGACTCAATAAAGCAGTTTCAAGTTCTATCTCTATGGTTTGTTTGCTGTTGATGTAGCCCTAAGTAGAGACTGGTGAAAATCACTTTCATGAATAGGGGTTGCCAAGCTTCCAAAAACTACGAGTTGCCAGAAATCTCAGTAAACATTTTTTCACCCAATCTTGATGATTCTTTCAGGTAATGATCAGTACACAAAAACCACTTGGCTCACCAAATTTCTTTCTTCTAGGTTCAACCGTTCGTTTGCAGTAACCGTTTTCATTTTTAGGTTTCACTCTGTTTTCTCCTATAGAAATACATGTATTTGAAACTCTAAATCAAACACGGTGTGTGCTAGCTCTTTGAAACTTGACACAATAAAGCAGTTTCAAGTTCTATCTCTTTGCTTTGTTTGATGTTGATTTAGCCCTAAGCAGAGACTGGCGAAATCACTTTAATGTAAAGGGGTTGCCAAGCTTCCAAAAAACTACGAATTGCCTGAAATCTCAGCAAACATTTTTTCACCCAATCTTGATGATTCTTTCAGGTAATGATTACTACACCAAAACCACTTGGCTCACCAAATTTCGTTCTTCTAGGTTCAACCGTTCGTTTGCAGTAACCGTTTTCATTTTTAGGTTTCACTCTGTTTTCTCCTATAGAAATACATGTATTTGGAACTCTAAATCAAACACGGTGTGTGCTAGCTCTTTGAAACTTGACACAATAAAGCAGTTTCAAGTTCTATCTCTTTGCTTTGTTTGATGTTGATGTAGCCCTAAGAAGAGACTGGCGAAAATCACTTTAATGGAAAGGGGTTGCCAAGCTTCCAAAAAACTACGAGTTGCCTGAAATCTCAGCAAACATTTTTTCACCCAATCTTGATGATTCTTTCAGGTAATGATTACTACACCAAAACAACTTGGCTCACCAAATTTCGTTCTTCTAGGTTCAACCGTTCGTTTGCAGTAACCGTTTTCATTTTTAGGTTTCACTCTGTTTTCTCCTATAGGGATACATGAATTTGGAACTCTAAATCAAACACGGTTTGTGCTAGCTCTTTGAAACTTGACACAATAAAACAGTTTCAAGTTCTATCTCTATGGTTTGTTTGTTGTTGATGTAGCCCTAAGCAGAGACTGGCGAAAATCACTTTCCTGGAAAGGGGTTGCGAAGCTTCCAAAACACTACGAGTTTCCTGAGATCTCAGCAAACATTTTTTCACCCAATCTTGATGATTCTTTCAGGTAATAATCAGTACAACCAAAACCACGTGGCTCACCAAATTTGTTCTTCTAGGTTCAACCGTTCGTTTGCAGTAACCGTTTTCATTTTCAGGTTTCACTCTGTTTTCTCCTATAGGGATACATGTATTTGGAACTCTAAATCAAACACGCTTTGTGCTAGCTCTTTGAAACTTGACACAATAAAGCACTTTCAAGTTCTGTCTCTATTCTTTGTTTGCTGTTGATGTAGCCCTAAGCAGAGAGTGGCGAAAATCACTTTCTTGGAAAGGGGTTACCAAGCTTCCAAAAAACTACGAGTTTCCTGAAATCTCACCAAACATTTTTTCACCCAATCTTGATGATTCTTTCAGGTAATGATCAGTACACCAAAACCACTTGGCTCACCAATTTCGTTCTGCTAGGTTCAACCGTTTGTTTTCAGTAACCGTTTCCATTTTTAGGTTTCACTCGTTTTCTGCTATAGGGATACATGTATTTGGAACTCTAAATCAAACACGGTTTGTGCTAGCTCTTTGAAACTTGACACAATAAAGCAGATTCAAGTTCTATCTCTATGATTTGTTTGCTGTTAATGTAGCCCTAAGCAGAGACTGGCGAAATCACTTTCATGGAAAGGGGTTGCCAAGCTTCCAAAAAACTATGAGTTGCCTGAAATCTCAAAAACATTTTTTCACCCAATCTTGATGATTCTTTCAGGTAATGATCAGTACACCAATACCACTTGGCTCACCAAATTTCGTTCTTGTAGGATCAACCGTTCGTTCGCAGTAACCGTTTTCATTTTTAGGTTTCACTCTTTTTTCTCCTATAGGGATACATGTATTTGGAACTTTAAATCAAACACGGTTTGTGCTAGCTCTTTGAATCTTGACACAATAAAGCAGTTTCAAGTTCTATCTCTATGCTTTGTTTGCTGTTGATGTAGCCCTAAGCAGATACTCGCGAAAATCACTTTCATGTAAAGGGGTTGCCAAGCTTCCAAAAAACTACGAATTGCCTGAAATCTCACCAAACATTTTTTCACCCAATCTTGATGATTCTTTCAGGTAATGATCAGTACACCAAAACCACTTGGCTCACCAAATTTCGTTCTTCTATGTTCAACCGTTCGTTTGCAGTAACCGTTTTCATTTTTAGGTTTCACTCTGTTTTCTCCTATAGGGATACATGTATTTGGAACTCTAAATCAAACACGGTTTGTGCTAGGTCTTTGAAACTTGACTCAATAAAGCAGTTTCAAGTTCTATCTCTATGGTTTGTTTGCTGTTGATGTAGCCCTAAGTAGAGACTGGTGAAAATCACTTTCATGAATAGGGGTTGCCAAGCTTCCAAAAAACTACGAGTTGCCAGAAATCTCAGTAAACATTTTTTCACCCAATCTTGATGATTCTTTCAGGTAATGATCAGTACACCAAAACCACGTGGCTCACCAAATTTGGTTCTTCTAGGTTCAACCGTTCGTTTGCAGTAACCGTTTTCATTTTCAGGTTTCACTCTGTTTTCTCCTATAGGGATACATGTATTTGGAACTCTAAATCAAACACGCTTTATGCTAGCTCTTTGAAACTTGACACAATAAAGCACTTTCAAGTTCTGTCTCTATTCTTTGTTTGCTGTCGATGTAGCCCTAAGCAGAGAGTGGCGAAAATCACTTTCATGGAAAGGGGTTACCAAGCTTCCAAAAAACTACGAGTTGCCTGAAATCTCAGCAAATATTTTTTCACCCAATCTTGATGATTCTTTCAGGTAATGATCAGTACACCAAAACCACTTGGCTCATCAAATTTCTTTCTTCTAGATTCAACCGTTCCTTTGCAGTAACCGTTTCCATTTTTAGGTTTCACTCTGTTTTCTCCTATAGGGATACATGTATTTGGAACTCTAAATCAAACACGGTTTGTGCTAGCTCTTTGAAACTTGACACAATAAAGCAGTTTTAAGTTCTATCTCTATGCTTTGTATGCTCTTGATGTAGCCCTAAGCAGAGACTGGCGAAAATCACTTTCATTGAAAGGGTTTGCGAAGCTTCAAAAAACTACGAGTTGCCTGAAATCTAAGCAAACATTTTTTCACCCAATCTTGATGATTCTTTCAGATAATGATCAGTACACCAAAACCACTTGGCTCACCGAATTTCGTTCTTCTAGGTTCAACCGTTCGTTTGCAGTAACCGTTTTCATTTTTAGGTTTCACTCTTTTTTCTCCTATAGAAATACATGTATTTGGAACTCTAAATCAAACACGGTGTGTGCTAGCTCTTTGAAACTTGACACAATAAAGCAGTTTCAAGTTCTATCTCTTTGCTTTGTTTGATGTTGATGTAGCCCTAAGCAGAGACTAGCGAAAATCACTTTCATGGAAAGGGGTTCCCAAGCTTCCAAAAAACTACGAGTTGCCTGAAATCTCAGCAAACATTTTTTCACCCAATCTTGATGATTCTTTCAGGTAATGATTACTACACCAAAACCACTTGGCTCATCAAATTTCTTTCTTCTAGGTTCAACCGTTCGTTTGCAGTAACCGTTTTCATTTTTAGGTTTCACTCTGTTTTCTCCTATAGGGATACATATTTTTGGAACTCTAAATAAAACACGGTTTGTGCTAGCTCTTTGAAACTTGACACAATAAAGCAGTTTCAAGTTCTATCTCTATGCTTTGTTTGCTGTTGATGTAGCAATAAGCAGAGACTGGCGAAAATCCCTTTCATGGAAAGGTGTTGCCAGGCTTCCAAAAAACCACGACTTGCCTGAAATCTCAGCAAACATTTTTTCACCCAATCTTGATGATTCTTTCAGGTAATGATCAGTACACCAAAACTACTTGGCTCATCAAATTTCGTTCTTCTGGGTTCAACCGTTCGTTTGCAGTAACCGTTTTCATTTTTAGGTTTCACTCTGTTTTCTCCTATAGGGATACATGTATTTGGAACTCTAAATCAAACACGGTTTGTGCTAGCTCTTTGAAACTTGACACAATAAAGAGTTTCAAGTTCTATCTCTATGCTTTGTTTGCTGTTGATGTAGCCCTAAGCAGAGACTGGCGAAAATCACTTTCCTTAAAGGGGTTGCGAAGCTTCCAAAAAACTATGAGTTGCCTGAAATCTCAGCAAACATTTTTTCACCCAATCTTAATGATTCGTTCAGGTAATGATCAGTACACCAAAACCACGTGGCTCACCAAATTTCGTTCTTCTAAGTTAAACCGTTCGTTTACAGTAACCTTTTTCATTTTTAGGTTTCACTCTGTTTTCTCCTATAGGGATACATGTATTTGGAACTGTAAATCAAACACGGTTTGTGCTAGCTCTTTGAAACGTGACACAATAAAGCAGTTTCAAGTTCTATCTCTATGCTTTGTTTGCTGTTGATGTAGCAATAAGCAGAGACTGGCGAAAATCACTTTCATGGAAAAGGGGTTGCCAAGCTTCCAAAAAACTACGAGTTGCCTGAAATCTCAGCAAACATGTTTTCACCCAATCTTGATGATTCTTTCAGGTAATGATCAGTACACCAAAACCACTTGGCTCACCAAATTTCGTTCTTCTAGGTTAAACCGTTCGTTTGCAGTAACCATTTTCATTTTTAGGTTTCACTCTGTTTTCTCCTATAGAAATACATGTATTTGGAACTCTAAATCAAACACGGTGTGTGCTAGCTCTTTGAAACTTGACACAATAAAGCAGTTTCAAGTTCTATCTTTATGCTTTGTTTGATGTTGATGTAGCCCTAAGCAGAGACTGGGAAAATCACTTTCATGGAAAGGTGTTGCCAAGCTTCCTAAAAACTACGAGTTGACTGAAATCTCAGCAAACATTTTTTCACCCAATCTTGATGATTCTTTCAGGTAATGATCTGTACACCAAAACCACTTGGCTCACCAAATTTCGTTCTTCTAGGTTCAACCGTTCGTTTGCAGTAACCGTTTTCATTTTTAGGTTTCACTCTGTTTTCTTCTATAGGGATACATGTATTTGGAACTCTAAATCAAATACGGTTTGCGCTAGCTCTTTGAAACTTGACACAATAAAGCAGTTTCAAGTTCTATCTCTATGCTTTGTTTGCTGTTGATGTAGCCCTAAGCAGAGACTGGCGAAAATCACTTTCATGGAAAGGCGTTACCAAGCTTCCAAAAAACTAAGAGTTTCCAGAAATCTCAGTAAACATTTTTTCACCCAATCTTGATGATTCTATCAGGTAATGATCAGTACACAAAAACCACTTGGCTCACCAAATTTCTTTCTTCTAGGTTAAACCGTTCGTTTGCAGTAACCGTTTTCATTTTTAGGTTTCACTCTGTTTTCTCTATAGGGATACATGTATTTGGAACTCTAAATCAAACACGGTGTGTGCTAGCTCTTTGAAACTTGAAACAATAAAGCAGTTTCAAGTTCTATCTCTATGCTTTGTTTGCTGTTGATGTAGCCCTAAGCAGAGACTGGCGAAAATCACTTTAATAAAAATTAGTTGCCAAGCTTCCAAAAAACGACGAGTTGCCTGAAATCTCAGCAAACATTTTTTCACCCAATCTTGATGATTCTTTCAGGTAATGATCAGTACACAAAAACCACTTGGCTCACCAAATTTCGTTCTTCTAGGTTCAACCGTTCGTTTGCAGTAACCGTTTTCATTTTTAGGTTTCACTCTGTTTTCTCCTATACGGATACATGTATTTGGAACTCTAAATCAAACACGGTTTGTGCTAGCTCTTTGAAACTTGACACAATAAAGCACTTTCAAGTTCTATCTCTATGCTTTGTTTGCTGTTGATGTAGCCCTAAGCAGAGCCTGGCGAAAATCACTTTCCTGGAAAGGGGTTGCGATGCTTCCAAAAAACTACGAGTTGCCTGAAATCTCAGCAAACATTTTTTCACCCAATCTGGATGATTCTTTCAGGTAATGATCAGTACACCAAAACCACGTGGCTCACCAAATTTCGTTCTTCTAAGTTATACCGTTCGTTTACAGTAACCGTTTTCATTTTTAGGTTTCACTCTGTTTTCTCCTATAGGGATACATGTATTTGGAACTCTAAATCAATCACGGTTTGTGCTAGCTCTTTGAAACGTGACACAATAAAGCAGTTTCAAGTTCTATCTCTATGCTTTGTTTGCTGTTGATGTATCAATAAGCAGAGACTGGCGAAAATCACTTTCATGGAAAGGGGTTACCAAGCTTCCAAAAAACTACGAGTTGCCAGAAATCTCAGTAAACATTTTTTCACCCAATCTTGATGATTCTTTCAGGTAATGATCAGTACACAAAAACCACTTGGCTCACCAAATTTCTTTCTTCTAGTTTAAACCGTTCCATTGCAGTAACCATTTTCATTTTTAGGTTTCACTCTGTTTTCTCCTATAGAAGTACATGTATTTGGAACTCTAAATCAAACACGGTGTGTGCTAGCTCTTTGAAACTTGACACAATAAAGCAGTTTCAAGTTCTATCTCTATGCTTTGTTTGCTGTTGATGTAGCCCTAAGCAGAGACTGGCGAAAATCACTTTCATGGAAAGGGGTTGCCAAGCTTCCAAAAAACGACGAGTTGCCTGAAATCTCAGCAAACCTTTTTTCACCCAATCTTGATGATTCTTTCAGCTAATGATCAGTACACCAGAACCACTTGGCTCACCAAATTACGTTTTTCTAGGTTCAACGGTTCGTTTGCAGTAACCATTTTCATTTTTAGGTTTCACTCTTTTTTCTCCTATAGAAATACATGTATTTGGAACTCTAAATCAAACACGGTGTGTGCTAGCTCTTTGAAACTTGACACAATAAAGCAGTTTCCAGTTCTATCTCTTTGCTTTGTTTGATGTTGATGTAGCCCTAAGCAGAGACTAGCGAAAATCACTTTCATGGAAAGGGGTTCCCAAGCTTCCAAAAAACTACGAGTTTCCTGAAATCTCAGCAAACATTTTTTCACCCAATCTTGATGATTCTTTCAGGTAATGATTACTACACCAAAACCACTTGGCTCATCAAATTTCGTTCTTCTAGGTTCAACCGTTCGTTTGCAGTAACCGTTTTCATTTTTAGGTTTCACTCTGTTTTCTCCTATAGGGATACATATTTTTGGAACTCTAAATAAAACACGGTTTGTGCTAGCTCTTTGAAACTTGACACAATAAAGCAGTTTCAAGTTTTATCTCTATGCTTTGTTTGCTGTTGATGTAGCAATAAGCAGAGACTGGCGAAAATCACGTTCATGGAAAGGGGTTGCCAGGTTTCCAAAAAACTACGAGTTGCCTGAAATCTCAGCAAACATTTTTTCACCCAATCTTGATGATTCTTTCAGGTAATGATCAGTACACCAAAACCACTTGGCTCATCAAATTTCGTTCTTCTAGGTTCAACCGTTCGTTTGCAGTAACCGTTTTCATTTTTAGGTTTCACTCTGTTTTCTCCTATAGGGATACATGTATTTGGAACTCTAAATCAAACACGGTTTGTGCTAGCTCTTTGAAACTTGACACAATAAAGCACTTTCAAGTTCTATCTCTATGCTTTGTTTGCTGTTGATGTAGCCCTAAGCAGAGACTGGCGAAAATCACTTTCCTGGAAAGGGGTTGCGAAGCTTCCAAAAAACTACGAGTTGCCTGAAATCTCAGCAAACATTTTTTCACCCAATCTTGATGATTCGTTCAGGTAATGATCAGTACACCAAAATCACGTGGCTCACCAAATTTCGTTCTTCTAAGTTAAACCGTTCGTTTACAGTAACCGTTTTCATTTTTAGGTTTCACTCTGTTTTCTCCTATAGGGATACATGTATTTGGAACTCTAAATCAAACACGGTTTGTGCTAGCTCTTTGAAACGTGACACAATAAAGCAGTTTCAAGTTCTATCTCTATGATTTGTTTGCTGTTGATGTAGCAATAAGCAGAGACTGGCGAAAATCACTTTCATGGAAAGGGTTGCCAAGCTTCCAAAAAACTGTGAGTTGCCTGAAATCTCAGCAAACATGTTTTCACCCAATCTTGATGATTCTTTCAGGTAATGATCAGTACACCAAAACCACTTGGCTCACCAAATTTCGTTCTTCTAGGTTCAACCGTTCGTTTGCAGTAACCGTTTTCATTTTTAGGTTTCACTCTGTTTTCTCCTATACGGATACATGTATTTGGAACTCTAAATCAAACACGGTTTGTGCTAGCTCTTTGAAACTTGACACAATAAAGCACTTTCAAGTTCTATCTCTATGCTTTGTTTGCTGTTGATGTAGCCCTAAGCAGAGACTGGCGAAAATCACTTTCCTGGAAAGGGGTTGCGATGCTTCCAAAAAACTACGAGTTGCCTGAAATCTCAGCAAACATTTTTTCACCCAATCTGGATGATTCTTTCAGGTAATGATCAGTACACCAAAACCACGTGGCTCACCAAATTTCGTTCTTCTAAGTTAAACCGTTCGTTTACAGTAACCGTTTTCATTTTTAGGTTTCACTCTGTTTTCTCCTATAGGGATACATGTATTTGGAACTCTAAATCAATCACGGTTTGTGCTAGCTCTTTGAAACGTGACACAATAAAGCAGTTTCAAGTTCTATCTCTATGCTTTGTTTGCTGTTGATGTATCAATAAGCAGAGACTGGCGAAAATCACTTTCATGGAAAGGGGTTACCAAGCTTCCAAAAAACTACGAGTTGCCAGAAATCTCAGTAAACATTTTTTCACCCAATCTTGATGATTCTTTCAGATAATGATCAGTACAGTAAAAGCTCTTGGCTCACCAAATTTCTTTCTTCTAGGTTCAACCGTTCGTTTGCAGTAACCATTTTCATTTTTAGGTTTCACTCTGTTTTCTCCTATAGGGATACATGTATTTGGAACTCTAAATCAAACACGGTGTGTGCTAGCTCTTTGAAACTTGAAACAATAAAGCAGTTTCAAGTTCTATCTCTATGCTTTGTTTGCTGTTGATGTAGCCCTAAGCAGAGACTGGCGAAAATCACTTTAATAAAAAGGGGTTGCCAAGCTTCCAATAAACTACGAGTTGCCTGAAATCTCAGCAAACATTTTTTCACCCAATCTTGATGATTCTTTCAGGTAATGCTCAGTATACCAAAACCACTTGGCTCACCAAATTTCGTTCTTCTAGGTTAAACCGTTCGTTTGCAGTAACCGTTTTCATTTTTAGGTTTCACTCTGTTTTCTCCTATAGGGATACATGTATTTGGAACTCTAAATCAAACACGGTTTGTGCTAGCTCTTTGAAACTTGAAACAATAAAGCACTTTCAAGTTCTATCTCTATGCTTTGTTTGCTGTTCATGTAGCCCTAAGCAGAGACTGGCGAAAATCACTTTCATGGAAAGGGGTTACCAAGCTTCCAAAAAACTACGAGTTGCCAGAAATCTCAGTAAACATTTTTTCACCCAATCTTGATGATTCTTTCAGGTAATGATCAGTACACAAAAACCACTTGGCTCACCAAATTTCTTTCTTCTAGGTTAAACCGTTCCTTTGCAGTAACCATTTTCATTTTTAGGTTTCACTCTGTTTTCTCCTATAGAAATACATGTATTTGGAACTCTAAATCAAACACGGTGTGTGCTAGCTCTTTGAAACTTGACACAATAAAGCAGTTTCAAGTTCTATCTTTATGCTTTGTTTGATGTTGATGTAGCCCTAAGCAAAGACTGGCGAAAATCACTTTCATGGAAAGGTGTTGCCAAGCTTCCTAAAAACGACGAGTTGACTGAAATCTCAGCAAACATTTTTTCACCCAATCTTGATGATTCTTTCAGGTAATGATCTGTACACCAAAACCACTTGGCTCACCAAATTTCGTTCTTCTAGGTTCAACCGTTCGTTTGCAGTAACCGTATTCATTTTTAGGTTTCACTCTGTTTTCTTCTATAGGGATACATGTATTTGGAACTCTAAATCAAATACGGTTTGTGCTAGCTCTTTGAAACTTGACACAATAAAGCAGTTTCAAGTTCTATCTCTATGCGTTGTTTGCTGTTGATGTAGCCCTAAGCAGAGACTGGCGAAAATCACTTTCATGGAAAGGGGTTGCCAAGCTTCCAAAAAACTACGAGTTGCCTGAAATTTCAGCAAACATTTTTTCACACAATCTTGATGATTCTTTCAGCTAATGATCAGTACACCAGAACCACTTGGCTCACCAAATTACGTTTTTCTAGGTTCAACGGTTCGTTTGCAGTAACCATTTTCATTTTTAGGTTTCACTCTTTTTTCTCCTATAGAAATACATGTATTTGGAACTCTAAATCAAACACGGTGTGTGCTAGCTCTTTGAAACTTGACACAATAAAGCAGTTTCAAGTTCTATCTCTTTGCTTTGTTTGATGTTGATGTAGCCCTAAGCAGAGACTGGCGAAAATCACTTTCATGGAAAGGGGTTCCCAAGCTTCCAAAAAACTACGAGTTGCCTGAAATCTCAGCAAACATTTTTTCACCCAATCTTGATGATTATTTCAGGTAATGATTACTACACCAAAACCACTTGGCTCATCAAATTTCTTTCTTCTAGGTTCAACCGTTCGTTTGCAGTAACCGTTTTCATTTTTGGGTTTCACTCTGTTTTCTCCTATAGGGATACATTTTTTTGGAACTCTAAATAAAACACGGTTTGTGCTAGCTCTTTGAAACTTGACACAATAAAGCAGTTTCAAGTTCTATCTCTATGCTTTGTTTGCTGTTGATGTAGCAATAAGCAGAGACTGGCGAAAATCACGTTCATGGAAAGGGGTTGCCAGGTTTCCAAAAAACTACGAGTTGCCTGAAATCTCAGCAAACATTTTTTCACCCAATCTTGATGATTCTTTCAGGTAATGATCAGTACACCAAAAGCACTTGGCTCATCAAATTTCGTTCTTCTAGGTTCAACCGTTCGTTTGCAGTAACCGTTTTCATTTTTAGGTTTCACTCTGTTTTCTCCTATACGGATACATGTATTTGGAACTCTAAATCAAACACGGTTTGTGCTAGCTCTTTGAAACTTGACACAATAAAGCACTTTCAAGTTCTATCTCTATGTTTGTTTGCTGTTGATGTAGCCCTAAGCAGAGACTGGCGAAAATCACTTTTTGGAAAGGGGTTGCGATGCTTCCAAAAAACTACGAGTTGCCTGAAATCTCAGCAAACATTTTTTCACCCAATCTGGATGATTCTTTTAGGTAATGATCAGTACACCAAAACCACGTGGCTCACCAAATTTCGTTCTTCTAAGTTAAACCGTTCGTTTACAGTAACCGTTTTCATTTTTAGGTTTCACTCTGTTTTCTCCTATAGGGATACATGTATTTGGAACTCTAAATCAATCACGGTTTGTGCTAGCTCTTTGATACGTGACACAATAAAGCAGTTTCAAGTTCTATCTCTATGCTTTGTTTGCTGTTGATGTATCAATAAGCAGAGACTGGCGAAAATCACTTTCATGGAAAGGGGTTACCAAGCTTCCAAAAAACTACGAGTTGCCAGAAATCTCAGTAAACATTTTTTCACCCAATCTTGATGATTCTTTCAGATAATGATCAGTACAGTAAAAGCTCTTGGCTCACCAAATTTCTTTCTTCTAGGTTCAACCGTTCGTTTGCAGTAACCATTTTCATTTTTAGGTTTCACTCTGTTTTCTCCTATAGGGATACATGTATTTGGAACTCTAAATCAAACACGGTGTGTGCTAGCTCTTTGAAACTTGAAACAATAAAGCAGTTTCAAGTTCTATCTCTATGCTTTGTTTGCTGTTGATGTAGCCCTAAGCAGAGACTGGCGAAAATCACTTTAATAAAAAGGGGTTGCCAAGCTTCCAAAAAACTACGAGTTGCCTGAAATCTCAGCAAACATTTTTTCACCCAATCTTGATGATTCTTTCAGGTAATGCTCAGTATACCAAAACCACTTGGCTCACCAAATTTCGTTCTTCTAGGTTAAACCATTCGTTTGCAGTAACCGTTTTCATTTTTAGGTTTCACTCTGTTTTCTCCTATAGGGATACATGTATTTGGAACTCTAAATCAAACACGGTTTGTGCTAGCTCTTTGAAACTTGAAACAATAAAGCACTTTCAAGTTCTATCTCTATGCTTTGTTTGCTGTTCATGTAGCCCTAAGCAGAGACTGGCGAAAATCACTTTAATAAAAAGGGGTTGCCAAGCTTCCAAAAAACTACGAGTTGCCAGAAATCTCAGTAAACATTTTTTCACCCAATCTTGATGATTCTTTCAGGTAATGATCAGTACACAAAAACCACTTGGCTCACCAAATTTCTTTGTTCTAGGTTAAACCGTTCCTTTGCAGTAACCGTTTTCATTTTTAGGTTTCACTCTGTTTTCTCCTATAGAAATACATGTATTTGGAACTCTAAATCAAACACGGTGTGTGCTAGCTCTTTGAAACTTGACACAATAAAGCAGTTTCAAGTTCTATCTTTATGCTTTGTTTGATGTTGATGTAGCCCTAAGCAAAGACTGGCGAAAATCACTTTCATGGAAAGGTGTTGCCAAGCTTCCTAAAAACGACGAGTTGACTGAAATCTCAGCAAACATTTTTTCACCCAATCTTGATGATTCTTTCAGGTAATGATCTGTACACCAAAACCACTTGGCTCACCAAATTTCGTTCTTCTAGCTTCAACCGTTCGTTTGCAGTAACCGTATTCATTTTTAGGTTTCACTCTGTTTTCTTCTATAGGGATACATGTATTTGGAACTCTAAATCAAATACGGTTTGTGCTAGCTCTTTGAAACTTGACACAATAAAGCAGTTTCAAGTTCTATCTCTATGCTTTGTTTGCTGTTGATGTAGCCCTAAGCAGAGACTGGCGAAAATCACTTTCATGGAAAGGGGTTGCCAAGCTTCCAAAAAACTACGAGTTGCCTGAAATTTCAGCAAACATTTTTTCACCCAATCTTGATGATTCTTTCAGCTAATGATCAGTACACCAGAACCACTTGGCTCACCAAATTACGTTTTTCTAGGTTCAACGGTTCGTTTGCAGTAACCATTTTCATTTTTAGGTTTCACTCTTTTTTCTCCTATAGAAATACATGTATTTGGAACTCTAAATCAAACACGGTGTGTGCTAGCTCTTTGAAACTTGACACAATAAAGCAGTTTCAAGTTCTATCTCTTTGCTTTGTTTGATGTTGATGTAGCCCTAAGCAGAGACTGGCGAAAATCACTTTCATGGAAAGGGGTTCCCAAGCTTCCAAAAAACTACGAGTTGCCTGAAATCTCAGCAAACATTTTTTCACCCAATCTTGATGATTCTTTCAGGTAATGATTACTACACCAAAACCACTTGGCTCATCAAATTTCGTTCTTCTAGGTTCAACCGTTCGTTTGCAGTAACCGTTTTCATTTTTAGGTTTCACTCTGTTTTCTCCTATAGGGATACATTTTTTTGGAACTCTAAATAAAACACGGTTTGTGCTCGCTCTTTGAAACATGACACAATAAAGCAGTTTCAAGTTCTATCTCTATGCTTTGTTTGCTGTTGATGTAGCAATAAGCAGAGAATGGCGAAAATCACTTTCATGGAAAGGGGTTGCCAGGTTTCCAAAAAACTACGAGTTGCCTGAAATCTCAGCAAACATTTTTTCACCCAATCTTGATGATTCTTTCAGGTAATGATCAGTACACCAAAACCACTTGGCTCATCAAATTTCGTTCTTCTAGGTTCAACCGTTCGTTTGCAGTAACCGTTTTCATTTTTAGGTTTCACTCTGTTTTCTCCTATAGGGATACATGTATTTGGAACTCTAAATCAAACACGGTTTGTGCTAGCTCTTTGAAACGTGACACAATAAAGCAGTTTCAAGTTCTATCTCTATGTTTGTTTGATGTTGATGTAGCCCTAAGCAGAGACTGGCGAAAATCACTTTCATGGAAAGGTGTTGCCATGCTTCCTAAAAACTACGAGTTGACTGAAATCTCAGCAAACATTTTTTCACCCAATCTTGATGATTCTTTCAGGTAATGATCAGTACACCAAAACCACTTGGCTCACCAATTTTCGTTCTTCTAGGTTCAACCGTTCGTTTGTAGTAACCATTTTCATTTTTAGATTTCACTCTGTTTTCTCCTATAGGGATACATGTATTTGGAACTCTAAATCAAATACGGTTTGTGCTAGCTCTTTGAAACTTGACACAATAAAGCACTTTCAAGTTCTATCTCTATGCTTTGTTTGCTGTTGATGTAGCCCTAAGCAGAGACTGGCGAAAATCACTTTCATGGAAAGGGGTTACCAAGCTTCCAAAAAACTACGAGTTTCCAGAAATCTCAGTAGACATTTTTTCACCCAATCTTGATGATTCTATCAGGTAATGATCAGTACACCAAAACCACATGGCTCACCAAATTTCGTTCTTCTAGGTTAAACCGTTCATTTACAGTAACCGTTTTCATTTTTAGGTTTCACTCTGTTCACTCCTATACGGATACATGTATTTGGAACTCTAAATCAAACACGGTTTGTGCTAGCTCTTTGAAACTTGACACAATAAAGCAGTTTCAAGTTCTATCTCTATGCTTTGTTTGCTGTTGATGTAGCCCTAAGAAGAGACTGGCGAAAATCACTTTCATGGAAATGGGTTGCCAATCTTCCAAAAAAATGTGAGTTTCCTGAAATCTCAGCAAACATTTTTTCACCCAATCTTGATGATTCTTTCAGGTAATGATTACTACACCAAAACCACTTGGCTCACCAAATTACGTTTTTCTACGTTCAACCGTTCGTTTGCAGTAACCGTTTTCATTTTTAGGTTTCACTCTGTTTTCTCCTATAAGGATACATGTATTTGAAACACTAAATCAAACACGGTTTGTGCTAGCTCTTTGAAACTTGACACAATAAAGAAGTTTCATGTTCTATCTCTATTCTTTGTTTGCTGTTGATGTAGCCCTAAGCAGAGACTGGCGAAAATCACTTTCATGGAAAGGGGTTGCCATGCTTCCAAAAAACTACGAGTTGCCTGAAATCTCAGCAAACATTTTTTCACGCAATCTTGATGATTCTTTCAGGTAATGATCAGTACACCAAAACCACTTGGCTCACCAAATTTCGTTCTTCTAGGTTCAACCATTCGTTTGCAGTAACCGTTTTCATTTTTAGGTTTCACTCTGTTTTCTCCTATAGGGATACATGTATTTGGAACTCTAAATCAAACACGGTTTGTGCTAGCTCTTTGAAACTTGACACAATAAAGCAGTTTCAAGTTCTATCTCTATGCTTTGTTTGATGTTGATGTAGCCCTAAGCATAGACTGGCGAAAATCACTTTCATGGAAAGGGGTTGCCAAGCTTCCAAAAAACTACGAGTTGCCTGAAATCTCAGCAAACATTTTTTCACCCAATCTTGATGATTCTTTCAGGTAATGATCAGTACACCAAAACCACTTGGCTCACCAAATTTTGTTCTTCTAGGTTCAACCATTCGTTTGCAGTAACCGTTTTCATTTTTAGGTTTCACTCTGTTTTCTCCTATAGGGATACATGTATTTGGAACTCTAAATCAAACACGGTTTTGCTACCTCTTTGAAACTTGACACAATAAAGCAGTTTCAAGTTCTATCTCTATGCTTTGTTTGCTGTTGATGTAGCCCTAAGCAGAGACTGGCGAAAATCACTTTCATGGAAAGGGGTTGCCGAGCTTCCAAAAAACTACGAGTTGACTGAAATCTCAGCAAACATTTTTTCACCCAATCTTGATGATTCTTTCAGGTAATGATCAGTACACAAAAACCACTTGGCTCACCAAATTTCGTTCTTCTAGGTTCAACCGTTCGTTTGCAGTTACCGTTTACATTTTTAGGTTTCACTCTGTTTTATCCTATAGAAATACATGTATTTGGAACTCTAAATCATACACGGTTTGTGCTAGCTCTCTGAAACTTGACACAATAAAGAAGTTTCATGTTCTATCTCTATTCTTTGTTTGCTGTTGATGTAGCCCTAAGCAGAGACTGACGAAAATCACTTTCATGGAAAGGGGTTGCCAAGCTTCCAAAAACGACGAGTTGCCTGAAATCTCAGCAAACATTTTTTCACCCAATCTTGATGATTCTTTCAGGTAATGATCAGTACACCAAAACCACTTGGCTTACCAAATTTCGTTCTTCTAGGTTCAACCGTTCGTTTGCAGTAACCGTTTTCATTTTTAGGTTTCACTCTGTTTTCTCCTATAGGGATACATATTTTTGGAATTCTAAATCAAACACGGTTTGTGCTAGCTCTTTGAAACTTGACACAATAAAGCAGTTTCAAGTTCTATCTCTATGCTTTGTTTGCTGTTGATGTAGCCCTAAGCAGAGACTGGCGAACATCACTTTCATAGAAAGGGGTTGCCAAGCTTCCAAAAAACTACGAGTTGAATCAAATCTCAGCAAACATTTTTTCACCCAATCTTGATGATTCTTTCAGGTAATGATCAGTACACCAAAACCACTTGGCTCACCAAATTTCGTTCTTCTAGGTTGAACCGTTCGTTTGCAGTAACCGTTTTCATTTTTAGGTTTCACTCTGTTTTCTCCTATAGAGATACATATATTTGGAACTCTAAATCAAACACGGTTTGTGCTAGCTCTTTGAAACTTGACACAATAAAGAAGTTTCATGTTCTATCTCTATTATTTGTTTGCTGTTGATGTAGCCCTAAGCCGAGACTGGCGAAAATCACTTTCATAAAAAGGGGTTGCCAAGCCTCCAAAAAACTACGAGTTGCCTGAAATTTCAGCAAACATTTTTTCACCCAATGTTGATAATTCTTTCAGGTAATGATCAGTACACAAAAACCACTTGGCTCACCAAATTTCGTTCTTCTAGGTTAAACCGTTTGTTTGCAGTAACCATTTTCATTTTTAGGTTTCACTCTGTTTTCTCCTATAGGGATACATGTATTTGGAACTCTAAATCAAACACGGTTTGTGCTAGCTCTTTGAAACTTGACCCAATAAAGCAGTTTCAAGTTCTATCTCTCTGCTTTGTTTGCTGTTGTTGTAGCCCTAGCACAGAGTGGCGAAAATCTCTTTTATGGAAACTGGTTGCCAAGCTTCCATAAAACTACGAGTTGGCTGAAATCTCAGCCAATATTTTTTCACCCACTCTTGATGATTCTTTCAGGTAATGATCAGTACACCAAAACCACTTGGCTCACCAAATTTCGTTCTTTTAGGTTAAACCGTTCGTTTGCAGTAACCGTTTTCATTTTTAGGTTTCACTCTGTTTTCTCCTATAGGGATACATGTATTTGAAACTCTAAATCAAACACGGTTTGTGCTAGCTCTTTGAAACTTGACACAATAAAGCTGTTTCAAGTTCTATCTGTATGCTTTGGTTGCTGTTGATGTAGCCCTAAGCAGAAACTGGCGAAAATCACTTTCATGGAAAGGGGTTGCCAAGCTTCCAAAAAACTACAAGTTGCCTGAAATCTCAGCAAACATTTTTCACCCAATCTTGATGATTCTTTCAGGTAATGATCAGTACACCAAAACCACTTGGCTCACCAAATTTCGTTTTTCTAGGTTCAACCGTTCGTTTGCAGTAACCGTTTTCATTTTTAGGTTTCACTGTGTTTTCTCCTATAGGGATACATGTATTTGGAACTCTAAATCAAACACGGTTTGTGCTAGCTCTTTTAAACTTGACACAATAAAGCAGTTTCAAGTTCTATCTCTATGCTTTGTTTGCTGTTGATGTAGCCCTAAGCAGAGACTGGCGAAAATCACTTTCATGGAAAGGGGTTGCCGAGCTTCCAAAAACTACGAGTTGACTGAAATCTCAGCAAACATTTTTTCACCCAATCTTGATGATTCTTTCAGGTAATGATCAGTACACTAAAACCACTTGGCTCACCAAATTTCGTTCTTCTAGGTTCAACCGTTCGTTTGCAGTAACCGTTTTCATTTTTAGGTTTCACTCTGTTTTCTCCTATAGGGATACATGTATTTGGAACTCTAAATCAAACACGGTTTGTGCTAGCTCGTTGAAACTTGACACAATAAAGCAGTTTCAAGTTCTATCTCTATGCTTTGTTTGCTGTTGATGTAGCCCTAAGCAGAGACTGGCGAAAATCACTTTCATGGAAAGGGGTTGCCAAGCATCCAAAATACTACAAGTTGCCTGAAATCTCAGCAAACATTTTTTCACCCAATCTTGAGGATTCTTTCAGGTAATGATCAGTACACCAAAACCACTTGGCTCACAAAATTTCGTTCTTCTAGGTTCAACCATTTGTTTGCAGTAACCGTTTTCATTTTGAGGTTTCACTCCGTTTTCTCTATAGGGATACATGAATTTGGAACTCTAAATCAAACACGTTTTGTGCTAGCTCTTTGAAACTTGACACAATAAAGCAGTTTCAAGTTCTATCTCTATGCTTTGTTTGCTGTTGATGTAGCCCTAAGAAGAGACTGGCAAAAATCACTTTCATAGAAAGGGGTTGCCTAGCTTCCAAAAAACTACGAGTTTCCTGAAATCTCAGCAAACATTTTTTCACCCAATCTTGATGATTCTTTCAGGTAATGATCAGTACACGAAAACCACTTGGCTCACCAAATTTCGTTCTTCTAGGTTCAACCGTTCGTTTGCAGTAACCGTTTTCATTTTTAGGTTTCACTCTGTTTTCTCCTATAGGGATACATGTATTTGGAACTCTAAATCAAACAGGGTTTGTGCTAGCTCTTTGAAACTTGACACAATAAAGCAGTTTCAAGTTCTATCTCTATGCTTTGTTTGCTGTTGATGTAGCCCTAAGCAGAGACTGGCGAAAATCACTTTCATGGAAAGGGGTTGCCAAGCTTCCAAAAACCTACGAGTTGCCTGAAATCTCAGCAAACATTTTTTCACCCAATCTTGAGGATTCTTTCAGGTAATGATCAGTACACCAAAACCACTTGGCTCACCAAATTTCGTTCTTCTAGTTTCCACCGTTTGTTTGCAGTAACCGTTTTCATTTTGAGGTTTCACTCCATTTTCTCTATAGGGATACATGAATTTGGAACTCTAAATCAAACACGGTTTGTGCTAGCTCTTTGAAACTTGACACAATAAAGCACTTTCAAGTTCTATCTCTATGTTTTGTTTGCTGTTGATGTAGCCCTAAGCAGAGACTGGCGAAAATCACTTTCATGGAAAGGGGTTGCCAAGCTTCCAAAAAACTACGAGTTGCCTGTAATCTCAGCAAACATTTTTTCACCCAATCTTGATGATTCTTTCAGGTAATGATTACTACACCAAAACCACTTGGCTCACCAAATATCGTTCTTCTAGGTTCAACTGTTCGTTTGCAGTAACCGTTTTCATTTTTAGGTTTCAGTCTGTTTTCTCCTATAGGGATACATTTTTTTGGAATTCTAAATCAAACACGGTTTGGGCTAGCTCTTTGAAACTTGACACAATAAAGCAGTTTCAAGTTCTATCTCTATGCTTTGTTTGCTGTTGATGTAGCCCTAAGCAGAGACTGGCGAACATCACTTTCATGGAAAGGGGCTGCCAAGCTTCCAAAAAACTGTGAGTTGCCTGAAATCTCAGCAAACATTTTTTCACCCAATCTTGATGATTCTTTCAGGTAATGATCAGTACACCAAAACCACTTGGCTCACCAAATTTCGTTTTTCTAGGTTCAACCGTTCGTTTGCAGTAACCGTTTTCATTTTTAGGTTTCACTCTGTTTTCTCCTATAGGGATACATGTATTTGGAACTCTAAATCAAACACGGTTTGTGCTAGCTCTTTTAAACTTGACACAATAAAGCAGTTTCAAGTTCTATCTCTATGCTTTGTTTGCTGTTGATGTAGCCCTAAGCAGAGACTGGCAAAAATCACTTTCATGGAAAGGGGTTGCCGAGCTTCCAAAAAACTACGAGTTGACTGAAATCTCAGCAAACATTTTTTCACCCAATCTTGATGATTCTTTCAGGTAATGATCAGTACACCAAAACCACTTGGCTCACCAAATGTCGTTCTTCTAGGTTCAACCGTTCGTTTGCAGTTACCGTTTTCATTTTTAGGTTTCACTCCGTTTTATCCTATAGAAATACAGGTATTTGGAACTCTAAATCATACACGGTTTGTGCTAGCTCTCTGAAACTTGACACAATAAAGAAGTTTCATGTTCTATCTCTATTCTTTGTTTGCTGTTGATGTAGCCCTAAGCAGAGACTGACGAAAATCACTTTCATGGAAAGGGGTTGCCAAGCTTCCAAAAAACTACGAGTTGCCTGAAATCTCAGCAAACATTTTTTCACCCAATCTTGATGATTCTTTCAGGTAATGATTACTACACCAAACCCACTTGGCTCACCAAATTTCGTTCTTCTAGGTTCAACCGTTCGTTTGCAGTAACCGTTTTCATTTTTAGGTTTCACTCTGTTTTCTCCTATAGGGATACATTTTTTTGGAATTCTAAATCAAACACGGTTTGTGCTAGCTCTTTGAAACTTGACACAATAAAGCAGTTTTAAGTTCTATCTCTATGCTTTGTTTGCTGTTGATGTAGCCCTAAGCAGAGACTGGCGAACATCACTTTCATAGAAAGGGGTTGCCAAGCTTCCAAAAAACTACGAGTTGAATCAAATCTCAGCAAATATTTTTTCACCCAATCTTGATGATTCTTTCAGGTAATGATCAGTACACAAAAACCACTTGGCTCACCAAATTTCGTTCTTCTAGGTTGAACCGTTCGTTTGCAGTAACCGTTTTCATTTTTAGGTTTCACTCTGTTTTCTCCTATAGAGATACATGTATTTGGAACTCTAAATCAAACACGGTTTGTGCTAGCTCTTTGAAACTTGACCCAATAAAGCAGTTTCAAGTTCTATCTCTCTGCTTTGTTTGCTGTTGTTGTAGCTTTAAGCACAGACTGGCGAAAATCTCTTTTATGGAAACTGGTTGCCAAGCTTCCAAAAAACTACGAGTTGGCTGAAATCTCAGCCAATATTTTTTCACCCACTCTTGATGATTCTTTCAGGTAATGATCAGTACACCAAAACCACTTGGCTCACCAAATTTCGTTCTTTTAGGTTAAACCGTTCGTTTGCAGTAACCGTTTTCATTTTTAGGTTTCACTCTGTTTTCTCCTATAGGGATACATGTATTTGAAACTCTAAATCAAACACGGTTTGTGCTAGCTCTTTGAAACTTGACACAATAAAGCTGTTTCAAGTTCTATCTGTATGCTTTGGTTGCTGTTGATGTAGCCCTAAGCAGAAACTGGCGAAAATCACTTTCATGGAAAGGGGTTGCCAAGCTTCCAAAAAACTACAAGTTGCCTGAAATCTCAGCAAACATTTTTTCACCCAATCTTGATGATTCTTTCAGGTAATGATCAGTACACCAAAACCACTTGGCTCACCAAATTTCGTTTTTCTAGGTTCAACCGTTCGTTTGCAGTAACCGTTTTCATTTTTAGGTTTCACTGTGTTTTCTCCTATAGGGATACATGTATTTGGAACTCTAAATCAAACACGGTTTGTGCTAGCTCTTTTAAACTTGACACAATAAAGCAGTTTCAAGTTCTATCTCTATGCTTTGTTTGCTGTTGATGTAGCCCTAAGCAGAGACTGGCGAAAATCACTTTCATGGAAAGGGGTTGCCGAGCTTCCAAAAAACTACGAGTTGACTGAAATCTCAGCAAACATTTTTTCACCCAATCTTGATGATTCTTTCAGGTAATGATCAGTACACTAAAACCACTTGGCTCACCAAATTTCGTTCTTCTAGGTTCAACCGTTCGTTTGCAGTAACCGTTTTCATTTTTAGGTTTCACTCTGTTTTCTCCTATAGGGATACATGTATTTGGAACTCTAAATCAAACACGGTTTGTGCTAGCTCGTTGAAACTTGACACAATAAAGCAGTTTCAAGTTCTATCTCTATGCTTTGTTTGCTGTTGATGTAGCCCTAAGCAGAGACTGGCGAAAATCACTTTCATGGAAAGGGGTTGCCAAGCATCCAAAATACTACAAGTTGCCTGAAATCTCAGCAAACATTTTTTCACCCAATCTTGAGGATTCTTTCAGGTAATGATCAGTACACCAAAACCACTTGGCTCACAAAATTTCGTTCTTCTAGGTTCAACCATTTGTTTGCAGTAACCGTTTTCATTTTGAGGTTTCACTCCGTTTTCTCTATAGGGATACATGAATTTGGAACTCTAAATCAAACACGTTTTGTGCTAGCTCTTTGAAACTTGACACAATAAAGCAGTTTCAAGTTCTATCTCTATGTTTTGTTTGCTGTTGATGTAGCCCTAAGAAGAGACTGGCAAAAATCACTTTCATAGAAAGGGGTTGCCTAGCTTCCAAAAAACTACGAGTTTCCTGAAATCTCAGCAAACATTTTTTCACCCAATCTTGATGATTCTTTCAGGTAATGATCAGTACACGAAAACCACTTGGCTCACCAAATTTCGTTCTTCTAGGTTCAACCGTTCGTTTGCAGTAACCGTTTTCATTTTTAGGTTTCACTCTGTTTTCTCCTATAGGGATACATGTATTTGGAACTCTAAATCAAACAGGGTTTGTGCTAGCTCTTTGAAACTTGACACAATAAAGCAGTTTCAAGTTCTATCTCTATGCTTTGTTTGCTGTTGATGTAGCCCTAAGCAGAGACTGGCGAAAATCACTTTCATGGAAAGGGGTTGCCAAGCTTCCAAAAACCTACGAGTTGCCTGAAATCTCAGCAAACATTTTTTCACCCAATCTTGAGGATTCTTTCAGGTAATGATCAGTACACCAAAACCACTTGGCTCACCAAATTTCGTTCTTCTAGTTTCCACCGTTTGTTTGCAGTAACCGTTTTCATTTTGAGGTTTCACTCCATTTTCTCTATAGGGATACATGAATTTGGAACTCTAAATCAAACACGGTTTGTGCTAGCTCTTTGAAACTTGACACAATAAAGCACTTTCAAGTTCTATCTCTATGTTTTGTTTGCTGTTGATGTAGCCCTAAGCAGAGACTGGCGAAAATCACTTTCATGGAAAGGGGTTGCCATGCTTCCAAAAAACTACGAGTTGCCTGTAATCTCAGCAAACATTTTTTCACCCAATCTTGATGATTCTTTCAGGTAATGATTACTACACCAAAACCACTTGGCTCACCAAATATCGTTCTTCTAGGTTCAACTGTTCGTTTGCAGTAACCGTTTTCATTTTTAGGTTTCAGTCTGTTTTCTCCTATAGGGATACATTTTTTTGGAATTCTAAATCAAACACGGTTTGGGCTAGCTCTTTGAAACTTGACACAATAAAGCAGTTTCAAGTTCTATCTCTATGCTTTGTTTGCTGTTGATGTAGCCCTAAGCAGAGACTGGCGAACATCACTTTCATGGAAAGGGGCTGCCAAGCTTCCAAAAAACTGTGAGTTGCCTGAAATCTCAGCAAACATTTTTTCACCCAATCTTGATGATTCTTTCAGGTAATGATCAGTACACCAAAACCACTTGGCTCACCAAATTTCGTTTTTCTAGGTTCAACCGTTCGTTTGCAGTAACCGTTTTCATTTTTAGGTTTCACTCTGTTTTCTCCTATAGGGATACATGTATTTGGAACTCTAAATCAAACACGGTTTGTGCTAGCTCTTTTAAACTTGACACAATAAAGCAGTTTCAAGTTCTATCTCTATGCTTTGTTTGCTGTTGATGTAGCCCTAAGCAGAGACTGGCAAAAATCACTTTCATGGAAAGGGGTTGCCGAGCTTCCAAAAAACTACGAGTTGACTGAAATCTCAGCAAACATTTTTTCACCCAATCTTGATGATTCTTTCAGGTAATGATCAGTACACCAAAACCACTTGGCTCACCAAATGTCGTTCTTCTAGGTTCAACCGTTCGTTTGCAGTTACCGTTTTCATTTTTAGGTTTCACTCCGTTTTATCCTATAGAAATACAGGTATTTGGAACTCTAAATCATACACGGTTTGTGCTAGCTCTCTGAAACTTGACACAATAAAGAAGTTTCATGTTCTATCTCTATTCTTTGTTTGCTGTTGATGTAGCCCTAAGCAGAGACTGACGAAAATCACTTTCATGGAAAGGGGTTGCCAAGCTTCCAAAAAACTACGAGTTGCCTGAAATCTCAGCAAACATTTTTTCACCCAATCTTGATGATTCTTTCAGGTAATGATCAGTACACCAAACCCACTTGGCTCACCAAATTTCGTTCTTCTAGGTTCAACCGTTCGTTTGCAGTAACCGTTTTCATTTTTAGGTTTCACTCTGTTTTCTCCTATAGGGATACATTTTTTTGGAATTCTAAATCAAACACGGTTTGTGCTAGCTCTTTGAAACTTGACACAATAAAGCAGTTTTAAGTTCTATCTCTATGCTTTGTTTGCTGTTGATGTAGCCCTAAGCAGAGACTGGCGAACATCACTTTCATAGAAAGGGGTTGCCAAGCTTCCAAAAAACTACGAGTTGAATCAAATCTCAGCAAACATTTTTTCACCCAATCTTGATGATTCTTTCAGGTAATGATCAGTACACCAAAACCACTTGGCTCACCAAATTTCGTTCTTCTAGGTTGAACCGTTCGTTTGCAGTAACCGTTTTCATTTTTAGGTTTCACTCTGTTTTCTCCTATAGAGATACATGTATTTGGAACTCTAAATCAAACACGGTTTGTGCTAGCTGTTTGAAACTTGACACAATAAAGAAGTTTCATGTTCTATCTCTATTATTTGTTTGCTGTTGATGTAGCCCTAAGCCGAGACTGGCGAAAATCACTTTCATAAAAAGGGGTTGCCAAGCCTCCAAAAAACTACGAGTTGCCTGAAATTTCAGCAAACATTTTTTCACCCAATGTTGATGATTCTTTCAGGTAATGATCAGTACACAAAAACCACTTGGCTCACCAAATTTCGTTCTTCTAGGTTAAACCGTTTGTTTGCAGTAACCATTTTCATTTTTAGGTTTCACTCTGTTTTCTCCTATAGGGATACATGTATTTGGAACTCTAAATCAAACACGGTTTGTGCTAGCTCTTTGAAACTTGACCCAATAAAGCAGTTTCAAGTTCTATCTCTCTGCTTTGTTTGCTGTTGTTGTAGCTTTAAGCACAGACTGGCGAAAATCTCTTTTATGGAAACTGGTTGCCAAGCTTCCAAAAAACTACGAGTTGGCTGAAATCTCAGCAAATATTTTTTCACCCAATCTTGATGATTCTTTCAGGTAATGATCAGTACACCAAAACCACTTGGCTCACCAAATTTCGTTCTTTTAGGTTAAACCGTTCGTTTGCAGTAACCGTTTTCATTTTTAGGTTTCACTCTGTTTTCTCCTATAGGGATACATGTATTTGAAACTCTAAATCAAACACGGTTTGTGCTAGCTCTTTGAAACTTGACACAATAAAGCTGTTTCAAGTTCTATCTGTATGCTTTTTTTGCTGTTGATGTAGCCCTAAGCAGAGACTGGCGAAAATCACTTTCATGGAAAGGGGTTGCCAAGCTTCCAAAAAACTACAAGTTGCCTGAAATATCAGCAAACATTTTTTCACCCAATCTTGATGATTCTTTCAGGTAATGATCAGTACACCAAAACCACTTGGCTCACCAAATTTCGTTTTTCTAGGTTCAACCGTTCGTTTGCAGTAACCGTTTTCATTTTTAGGTTTCACTCTGTTTTCTCCTATAGGGATACATGTATTTGGAACTCTAAATCAAACACGGTTTGTGCTAGCTCTTTTAAACTTGACACAATAAAGCAGTTTCAAGTTCTATCTCTATGCTTTGTTTGCTGTTGATGTAGCCCTAAGGAGAGACTGGCAAAAATCACTTTCATGGAAAGGGGTTGCCGAGCTTCCAAAAAACTACGAGTTGACTGAAATCTCAGCAAACATTTTTTCACCCAATCTTGATGATTCTTTCAGGTAATGATCAGTACACCAAAACCACTTGGCTCACCAAATGTCGTTATTCTAGGTTCAACCGTTCGTTTGCAGTTACCGTTTTCATTTTTAGGTTTCACTCCGTTTTATCCTATAGAAATACATGTATTTGGAACTCTAAATCATACACGGTTTGTGCTAGCTCTCTGAAACTTGACACAATAAAGAAGTTTCATGTTCTATCTCTATTCTTTGTTTGCTGTTGATGTAGCCCTAAGCAGAGACTGACGAAAATCACTTTCATGGAAAGGGGTTGCCAAGCTTCCAAAAAACTACGAGTTGCCTGAAATCTCAGCAAACATTTTTTCACCCAATCTTGATGATTCTTTCAGGTAATGATTACTACACCAAAACCACTTGGCTCACCAAATATCGTTCTTCTAGGTTCAACTGTTCGTTTGCAGTAACCGTTTTCATTTTTAGGTTTCAGTCTGTTTTCTCCTATAGGGATACATTTTTTTGGAATTCTAAATCAAACACGGTTTGGGCTAGCTCTTTGAAACTTGACACAATAAAGCAGTTTCAAGTTCTCTCTCTATGCTTTGTTTGCTGTTGATGTAGCCCTAAGCAGAGACTGGCGAACATCACTTTCATGGACAGGGGCTGCCAAGCTTCCAAAAAACTGTCAGTTGCCTGAAATCTCAGCAAACATTTTTTCACCCAATCTTGATGATTCGTTCAGGTAATGATCAGTACACCAAAACCACTTGGCTCACCAAATTTCGTTTTTCTGGGTTCAACCGTTCGTTTGCAGTAACCGTTTTCATTTTTAGGTTTCACTCTGTTTTCTCCTATAGGGATACATTTTTTGGAATTCTAAATCAAACACGGTTTGTGCTAGCCTTTTGAAACTTGGCACAATAAAGCAGTTTCAAGTTCTATCTCTATGCTTTGTTTGCTGTTGATGTAGCCCTAAGCAGAGACTGACGAAAATCACTTTCATGGAAAGGGGTTGCCAAGCTTCCAAAAAACTATGAGTTGCCTGAAATCTCAGCAAACATTTTTTCACCCAATCTTGATGATTCTTTCAGGTAATGATCAGTACACCAAACCCACTTGGCTCACCAAATTTCGTTCTTCTAGGTTCAACCGTTCGTTTGCAGTAACCGTTTTCATTTTTAGGTTTCACTCTGTTTTCTCCTATAGGGATACATTTTTTTGGAATTCTAAATCAAACACGGTTTGTGCTAGCTCTTTGAAACTTGACACAATAAAGCAGTTTTAAGTTCTATCTCTATGCTTTGTTTGCTGTTGATGTAGCCCTAAGCAGAGACTGGCGAACATCACTTTCATAGAAAGGGGTTGCCAAGCTTCCAAAAAACTACGAGTTGAATCAAATCTCAGCAAACATTTTTTCACCCAATCTTGATGATTCTTTCAGGTAATGATCAGTACACCAAAACCACTTGGCTCACCAAATTTCGTTCTTCTAGGTTGAACCGTTCGTTTGCAGTAACCGTTTTCATTTTTAGGTTTCACTCTGTTTTCTCCTATAGAGATACATGTATTTGGAACTCTAAATCAAACACGGTTTGTGCTAGCTCTTTGAAACTTGACACAATAAAGAAGTTTCATGTTCTATCTCTATTATTTGTTTGCTGTTGATGTAGCCCTAAGCCGAGACTGGCGAAAATCACTTTCATAAAAAGGGGTTGCCAAGCCTCCAAAAAACTACGAGTTGCCTGAAATTTCAGCAAACATTTTTTCACCCAATGTTGATGATTCTTTCAGGTAATGATCAGTACACAAAAACCACTTGGCTCACCAAATTTCGTTCTTCTAGGTTAAACCGTTTGTTTGCAGTAACCATTTTCATTTTTAGGTTTCACTCTGTTTTCTCCTATAGGGATACATGTATTTGGAACTCTAAATCAAACACGGTTTGTGCTAGCTCTTTGAAACTTGACCCAATAAAGCAGTTTCAAGTTCTATCTCTCTGCTTTGTTTGCTGTTGTTGTAGCCCTAAGCACAGACTGGCGAAAATCTCTTTTATGGAAACTGGTTGCCAAGCTTCCAAAAAACACGAGTTGGCTGAAATCTCAGCAAATATTTTTTCACCCAATCTTGATGATTCTTTCAGGTAATGATCAGTACACCAAAACCACTTGGCTCACCAAATTTCGTTCTTTTAGGTTAAACCGTTCGTTTGCAGTAACCGTTTTCATTTTTAGGTTTCACTCTGTTTTCTCCTATAGGGATACATGTATTTGAAACTCTAAATCAAACACGGTTTGTGCTAGCTCTTTGAAACTTGACACAATAAAGCTGTTTCAAGTTCTATCTGTATGCTTTGTTTGCTGTTGATGTAGCCCTAAGCAGAAACTGGCGAAAATCACTTTCATGGAAAGGGGTTGCCAAGCTTCCAAAAAACTACAAGTTGCCTGAAATATCAGCAAACATTTTTTCACCCAATCTTGATGATTCTTTCAGGTAATGATCAGTACACCAAAACCACTTGGCTCACCAAATTTCGTTTTTCTAGGTTCAACCGTTCGTTTGCAGTAACCGTTTTCATTTTTAGGTTTCACTCTGTTTTCTCCTATAGGGATACATGTATTTGGAACTCTAAATCAAACACGGTTTGTGCTAGCTCTTTTAAACTTGACACAATAAAGCAGTTTCAAGTTCTATCTCTATGCTTTGTTTGCTGTTGATGCAGCCCTAAGCAGAGACTGGCGAAAATCACTTTCATGGAAAGGGGTTGCCGAGCTTCCAAAAACTACGAGTTGACTGAAATCTCAGCAAACATTTTTTCACCCAATCTTGATGATTCTTTCAGGTAATGATCAGTACACCAAAACCACTTGGCTCACCAAATTTCCTTCTTCTAGGTTCAACCATTCGTTTGCAGTAACCTTTTTCATTTTTAGGTTTCACTCTGTTTTCTCCTATAGGGATACATGTATTTGGAACTCTAAATAAAACACGGTTTTGTGCTAGCTCTTTGAAACTTGAAACAATAAAGAAGTTTGAAGTTCTCTCCCTATGCTTTGTTTGCTGTTGATGTAGCCCTAAGCAGAGACTGGCGAAAATCACTTTCATGGCAAGGGGTTGCCAAGCTTCCAAAAAACTACAATTTGCCTGAAATCTCAGCAAACACTTTTTCCCCAAAATGATGATTCTTTCAGGTAATGATCAGTACACCAAAACCACTTGGCTCACCAAATTTCGTTCTTCTAGGTTCAACCGTTCGTTTGCAGTAACCGTTTTCATTTTTAGGTTTCAATCTGTTTTCTACTATATGAATACATGTATTTGGAACTCTAAATCAAACAGGGTTTGTGCTAGCTCTTTGAAACTTGACACAATAAAGCAGTTTCAAGTTCTATCTCTTTGCTTTGTTTGCTGTTGATGTAGCCCTAAGCAGAGACTGGCGAAAATCACTTTCATGGAAAGGGGTTGCCAATCTTCCAAAAAACTACACGTTGCCTAAAATCTCAGCAAACATTTTTTCACCCAATCTTGATGATTCTTTCAGGTAATGATCAGTACACCAAAACCACTTGGCTCACCAAATTTTCTTCTTCTAGGTTCAACCGTTCGTTTGCAGTAACCGTTTTCATTTTTAGGTTTCACTCTGTTTTCTCCTATAGGGATACATGTATTTGGAACTCTAAATCAATCACGGTTTGTGCTAGCTCTTTGAAACTTGACACAATAAAGCAGTTTCAAGTTCTACCTCTATGCTTTGATTGCTGTTGATGTAGCCCTAAGCAGAGACTGGCGAAAATCACTTTTATGGAAAGGGGTTGCCAAGATCCCAAAAAACTACGAGTTGCCTGAAATCTCAGCAAACATTTTTTCACCCAATCTTGATGATTCTTTCAGGTAATGATCAGTACACCAAAACCACTTGGCTCACCAAATTTCGTTCTTCTAGGTTCAACCGTTCGTTTGCAGTAACCGTTTTCATTTTTAGGTTTCACTCTATTTTCTCCTATAGGGATACATGTATTTGGAACTCTAAATCAAACACGGTTTGTTCTAGCTCTTTGAAACTTGACAGAATAAAGCAGTTTCAAGTTCTATCTCTATGCTTTGTTTGCTGTTGATGTAGCCCTAAGCAGAGACTGGCGAAAATCACTTTCATGGCAAGGGGTTGCCAAGCTTCCAAAATCTACGAGATGCCTGAATTCTCAGCAAACATTTTTTCACCCAATCTTGATGATTCTTTCAGGTAATGATCAGTACACCAAAACCACTTGCTCACCAAATTTCCTTCTTCTAGGTTAAACCGATCGTTTGCAGTAACCATTTTCATTTTTAGGTTTCACTCTGTTTTCTCCTATAGGGATACATGTATTTGGAAATCTAAATTAAACATAGTTTGTGCTAGCTCTTTGAAACTTGACACAATAAAGCAGTTTCAAGTTCTATCTCTATGCTTTGTTTGCTGTTGATATATCCCTAAGCAGAAACTGGCGAAAATCACATTCATGGAAAGGGGTTGCCAAGCTTCCAAAAAACTACGGGTTGCCTTAAATCTCAGCAAACATTTTTTCTCCCCATCTTGAGGATTCTTTCAGGTAATGATGAGTACACCAAAACCACTTGGCTCACCAAATTTCGTTCTTCTTGTTTCAACCGTTCGTTTGCAGTAACCGTTTTCATTTTTAGGTTTCACTCTGTGTTCTCCTATAGGGATACATGTATTTGGAACTCTAAATCAAACACGATTCGTGCTAGCTCTTTGAAACTTGACACAATAAAGCAGTTTCAAGTTCTATCTCTATGGTTTGTTTGCTTTTGATGTAGCCCTAAGCAGAGACTAGCGAAAATCACTTTAATGGAAAGGGGATGCCAAGCTTCCAAAAAAGTACGAGTTGACTGAAATCTCAGCAAACATTTTTTCACCCAATCTTGATGATTTTTTCAGGTAATGATCAGTACACCAAAACCACTTGGCTCACCAAATTTTGTTCTTCTAGGTTAAACCGTTCGTTTGCAGTAACCGTTTTCATTTTTAGGTTTCACTCTGTTTTCTCCTATAGGGATACATGTATTTGGAACTCTAAATCAAACACGGTTTGTGCTAGCTCTTTGAAAATTTACACCATAAAGCAGTTTCAAGTTATATCTTTATGCTTTTTTTGCTGTTGATGTAGCCCTAAGCAGAGCCTCGCGAAAATCACTTTCATGGAAAGGGGTTGCCAAGCTTCCAAAAACTACGAGTTGCCTGAAATCTCAGTAAACATTTTTTCACCGAATCTTGATGATTCTTTCAGGTAATGATCAGTACACCACACCACTTGGCTCACCAAATTTTGTTCTTCTAGGTTCAACCGTTCGTTTGCAGTAACCGTTTTCATTTTTAGGTTTCACTCTGTTTTCTCCTATAGAGATACATGTATTTGGAACTCTAAATCAAACACGGTTTGTGCTAGCTCTTTGAACTTGAAACAATAAAGCAGTTTCAAGTTCTATCTCTATGCTTTGTTTGCTGTTGATGTAGCCCTAAGAAGAGAGTGGCGAAAATCATTTTCATGGAAAGGGATTGTCAAGCTTCCAGAAAACTATGCGTTGCCTGAAATCTCAGCAAACTTTTTTCACCCAATCTTGATGATTCTTTCAGGTAATGATCAGTACACCAAAACAACTTGGCTCACCAAATTTCGTTCTTCTAGGTTAAACCGTTCGTTTGCAGTAACCGTTTTCATTTTTAGGTTTCACTCTGTTTTCTCCTATAGGGATACATATATTTGGAACTCTAAATCAAACACGGTTTGTGCTAGCTCTTTGAAACTTGACACAATGAAGCAGTTTCAAGTTCTATCTCTATTGTTTTTGTGCTGTTGATGTAGCCCTAAGCAGAGACTGGCGAAAATCACTTTCATGGAAAGGGGTTGCCAAGCTTCCAAAAAAGTACGAGTTTCCTGAAATATCAGCAAACATTTTTTCACCCAATCTTGATGATTCTTTCAGGTAATGATCAGTACACAAAAACCACTTGGCTCACCAAATTTCGTTCTTCTTGGTTAAACCGTTCGTTTGCAGTAACCGTTTTCATTTTTAGGTTTCACTCTGTTTTCTCCTATAGGGATACATGTATTTGGAACTCTAAATCAAACACGGTTTGTGCTAGCTCTTTGAAAATTTACACCATATAGCAGTTTCAAGTTCTATCTCTATGCTTTGTTTGCTGTTGATGTAGCCCTAAGCAGAGACTGGCGAAAATCACTTTCATGGAAAGGGGTTGCCAAGCTTCCAAAAAACTACGAGTTGCCTGAAATCTCAGCATACATTTTTTCACCCAATCTTGATGATTCTTTCAGGTAATGATCAGTACACCAATACCACTTGGCTCACCAAATTTTGTTCTTCTAGGTTAAACCGTTTGTTTGCAGTACTGTTTTCATTTTTAGGTTTCACTCTGTTTTCTCCTATAGGGATACATGCTAGGAGCCACTGCAAAAGTATTACATTCATATGGAAATTGGGCTCGTACTGTTCACCTAGTCCCATTTGGGGACTCAAGTTACCAGACTCCCGGAGAGTTCCCATTGGTTGGGGAAGGATGGTAGGAGGTTGTTCCGGGGAAGTGGAGCTCCCGTGCCCGGGAGGGACACACGTGTGTGTGGACCGGCTTGTTAGGGATACGCAGACGGCCTCTCACAAAATAAAACTTGGTTTCAGTTCCATCTGGCTTGTGTTTTTGTGCTCAGCCGTGTTGCAGGATCGCAAGCCGGCGTGCACTGACAGAGACCCGCGAAAGCGCCCAGCAGGAAGGCGGCAGGTGAAAACAGCAGCGGGCAGGAGCTGATCCAACGTTCACGCAGCCCCCGCTATCCAGCCTGCAGTATTTTGGTGGCCCTTGTACGGGAAACGCCCAAAATTTATAGGTGAGTGATATCGCTCTCCCCTAAGGAAAGGCGACAGAATGGGTATTTTTGTTTTGATTTATTCTGCTTTTATTTCAGGCTCTCTAGCCTTACAATTTTTTCAGGCGAATTGGGAAAAATGGTTGGCTCAAGGTTTTAAGTTATTTGGCCCTGAGAAAGAAAAAAATTGATATAATCATTTTTCTCCTCTCCGTTTCTGTTTCATTCTGTTTTGGTTTTCTTCTATCCTACCTTATTGGGTTACGTTACATTTATAGTAGAGTAGAATCTAGTAAAAAAAAAAAAAACCGAAAGACTGTTAAGTAAATTGTTAGAGGTCCAGGCTATGGCAGAAAACTTATTAGGTCAAGGAAAACAAAAGGTCCCTCAAGCTAGTCAGACAGAAGATAATTTGAAGAAGGCAAGCTTAGGGAAAAAACGGCCCTCAGATAGGGAGGCTACTACTAACTCCGTTCCATCACCAGAGGGCGTAATTCAACCAACAGCTTCACCTGTAGCTGAGCAGCCCTCAGTTTCCATAGGTGATGAACGGAATCCTGAGGCAGGACCCCAAAAGTTAGCATGCCCTGTAGTTGAGCGGGGAGAAGAAAGGGAACGAGTTTACCGTGCCTTAGATTTCAAAATAGTAAAGCAATTAAAGGAAGCTGTACAAACCTACGGGCCTGCGGCTCCCTTTACTGTCAGAATGGTCGAATCTATTACCAGCTGGGACTTAACACCAGAAGATTGGGCTAGCGTGTGTCACTCTGTGCTAAATGGAGGACAAAATTTATTATGGAAAATTGCCAATGAGGAACTTTGCAGGGAGACAGCTAGGCGAAATGCAGCAGCAGGTTACCCTGAAAGAGATATACAAATGCTATTAGGAAGAGGACCTTATGAGGGTCAGAGGCAACAGATTAGATATGATCCTGGCGTATACGCTCAGATCGCTATAAATGCAATTAAGGCATGGAAAACTTTGAAGGGACAAGGGGATTTACAAGGTCAACTATCTAAGATAATACAAGGAGTTAATGAGCCCTACGCTGACTTTGTAGCTAGACTTATTGAAACAGCCTCTAAGACGTTTGAAAATACAGAACAGGCAATGCCATTTATAAAACAACTGGCTTATGACCAAGCAAATCGCTGCTGCAAAGAGATCATTAGACCGTGGAAACATGAAGATTTAAACACATATATTAAATTATGTAGAGACATTGATGAACAAGGACAAGTCATGGCAGCTGAAGTAAAACAGGCTTTAGATACCAAGCCAAAAACATGCTATAATTGCAATCAGAAAGGACATTTTAAAAGAAATTGCCCCATAGGAGGAGGGTTTAACAAAGCTAGGTATCAAAGGAGTAGAATCCCGGGTATTTGCCCACAATGCCATAGAGGGAGACATTGGGCTAATGAATGCCGTTCTCAAACCACCATAGAGGGTATTCTGTTATCAAAAAATGGACAAAGACCAAGTGTCTACCCACAATATCATGGAGAAAGGTATCAGGCCCCGTTGCCAAAAAACGAATTGGAGGACCCAATGCCCCGGGGCCCAAAGCCACAAATATACGGGGCAATGGAGGAACCCAGCAGCACCATCAAGGTAGTGCCCAGGACGCATTATCCATCAGATCCCTCATCAGACAAACTAGAGGGAGCGCAGGGTTGGACATCTGTGCCTCTGCCAGAGCAGTATTAACTCCAGAGATGGGAGTTCAAATCATTCCCACAGGAATAAAAGGACCTCTTCCCCAAGGAACAGTAGGCTTATTATTAGGACGCAGTTCTTCTACACTAAAAGGACTTATGATAAGTCCTGGGGTAATTGATCCCGATTATGAGGGTGAAATAAAAATTATAGCCAGTTCTCCAAGAGGTATATCCGTAATTTTATCAGGAGATAGAATAGCACAGTTATTAATAATACCCAGCCTACATGATGAATTTTCCAGTTGTAATGTAGAAAAAGGTTCCAAGGGATTAGGCTCTACAGGTGTAGATTGGGCTATGCTTTCTTTAAATTTAGATACTCGCCCAATGCTAAAATTAAATATTCAAGGACATGATTTTAATGGGCTGCTGTACACAGGTGCTGACCTCAGCATCATATCTCGTCAGGAATGGCCAAAGCACTGGCCATTGCAACAAGCCACTCAAACGCTTCGAGGCCTAGGAGTGGCAACTAACCCCCATAGAAGTGCTATGGTATTAGATTGGAGGGATCCTGAAGGATGTGAAGGAACTATACAGCCCTATGTATTGGACCATCTTCCCATAAATTTATGGGGACGGGATGTCCTAGATCAATTAGGATTGACATTAACAAATAACGTCAATTCTAACGCGCCCACTAGTAGGGCTAAACAAGGCTTTAGAAAAGAAAAAGGATTAAGGAAACAAGATCAAGATATGATAGCACCAATTCAAATAGATCAAGAAATAAATAAACATGGATTGGGTTTTCAAAAAGGGCCACTGAGACAATCAAAATTACATGGAAATCAGAAAGACCAGTGTGGGTTCCTCAGTGGCCCCTGACTAAAGAAAAGATACAAGTAGCCCATGATCTGGTCAAACAACAATTAGCGGAAGGACATTTACAACCTTCCGTATCTCCCCATAATACTCCCATTTTTGTCATTAAAAAGAAATCTGGTAAATGGAGATTATTACAAGATTTAAGAGCCATTAATAATGAGATGGTTATTATGGGACCTGCTCAATCAGGGATTCCCCAATTGTCTGCTTTACCAAAAACCTGGCATGTGTTAACGATAGATATTAAGGATTGTTTCTTTTCAATTCCAATTCATCCCGAGGATAGTCCACATTTTGCATTTACTATCCTGCACTAAATCATGAAGGTCCTGATCAGAGATATGAGTGGAAAGTTTTACCCCAGGGGATGGCGAACAGCCCGACTATGTGTCAAATTTATGTTAATAAAGCAATCCAGCCACGTAGAAATCAAAATCCTGAACTACAAATATTTCACTATATGGATGATGTGTTATTAGCACATAAAGATAAGAACACATTGCTAGAATGTTATGCCACACTTACAAACTTACTAAAAAATTATAATCTAGACATAGCAATAGATAAAGTACAATTAAATTTTCCAATTAATTATTTAGGAATTTTATTATCCTCAACCATGGTCCGTCCACCAAAAATTCAAATACGAGTAGATCAACTCAAATCATTTAATGACTTTCAAAAATTATTGGGAGACATAAACTGGATAAGGCCTTACCTAGGCATACCAACAGGAGAATTAGGACCCTTATTTGATATCCTAAAAGGTCCATCAGACAAAAAAAAACCCTATCATGAATGCTCCAAATATATTCACTGATGGGTCAAACAATGGTACAGCAGCGGTAGTTACCCCTGATCAAACTTTTACATTTTTAGTACCCAAACAATCAGCTCAAAAGGTAGAGCTCAATGCAGTATTACAAGCTTTTATGATGTTCAAAGATTCTGTATTTAATTTATTCTCTGATAGCCAGTATGTAGTTAATGCTATAGCATCCCTTGAAGATGCTGGTAGGATTTCTCCTTCCTCTACTGTTTTCTCTTTGTTTTCTGCTATACAAACTCTAATCTGGGACAGAAAAGATCCATTCTTTATTGGACATATCAGGGCACATACAGGGTTGCCTGGAGCCCTTAGTTTGGGTAATGAACTAGCAGATAAATCTACACATGACATACATATATTCTCCACAATAGAAGAAGCTATAAATTTTCATAAAAGGTTCCATGTCAATGCTAATACTTTACAAAAACGTTTTAAAATAACTAAGGAACAAGCCAGACATATAATAAAACAATGTCAGAATTGTGTGACATTTTTACCACAAGTTAATCTTGGAGTCAATCCTAGAGGACTGATACCTAACCATATTTGGCAGATGGACGTTACACACTTGCCAGAATTTGGAAAATTAAAATATTTACATGTTACAGTTGATACTTCTTCTAGATTTTTAATGGGCTCCCCTTCATGCCGGAGAAAAAACTAAAGATGTTATAGCTCATTGCTTACAAAATTTTGCCACTGTGGGTGTTCCTAAACAGTTAAAAACTGATAACGCTCCTGGTTATACGTCTAAATTTTTTAAACAATTTTGCTCATCATTTGGCATTACTCATATAACAGGAATCCCATACAATCCACAGGGTCAAGGCATAGTTGAAAGAGCTCATCAAACTATTAAAATGTACTTATTAAAACAAAAGGAAGGAATTTGAAAAGGGTATATATCCCCCAAAGATAAACTTAAAATAACCCTTTTTACTCTAAACTTTCTAAATTTGGATTCATCAGGACTTAGTGCTGCGGAAAGACATATGTATCCGAAAAATGTACATAAGCCTAAGGTACTTTGGAAAGATATTCTAACAGGACAATGGAAAAGTCCGGGCCCAGTAATAGTCTGGAGTCGGGGCTCCGTCTGTGTTTTTCCACAGGAGGAACAGCAACCAATTTGGATTCCAGAGAGATTAACTAAAACAATTTCTACAGAAAAAGAAGATGATTTGACTCAAATACATAACAGCTGATATCCAGAGTTCCAGCTTGGCTATTCTTACATCTACAACAGTGATTTACCAAGGTGCCTTTTTCAATATCTATTTTATTATTACATTTTTCCCACATCATAAGGTCCTATTTTATTTATTTATTTATTTATTTATTTATTTATTTATTTATTTCTCTTTCTTTTTGAGCTCATACAAACCTAGGTTAATGTCTTTCTGATCAGTTTTATTCTTTGACTGTGTTTTATTTATTTTAACTGTAAAGTTTTTAAACATTGAAATGGAGATTTCACCTAGGTATAGCTACAAGGCCTTTATTTACTATTGTCTTATATGTTCTATGTTATGTATGCACTGTTTTGTGTTGTATGTCTGTATGTGTGTATGTCCATATTTCATTTATAAGGAGTGCTCATGTATAAATAGATATAAATGGATCCAAAAACAAATCACGTGACTTATATGGTTTAATTTATATTAGGTAAACAGTTGTTATAAATTTTGCTTTTAAAGGTGGTAAACAGATCTGTTTGTTTTCTTTCACCTTTCCTTTTCATTATATTTAATAATTCTGTTCAAGATAATGTCTCTTTAGCACCATGGCCATAATTCCCATCTCCATCCCAGTGCCGGTGAAGACTAAGATAAAACCAAACTACAACTTCTATGATAGCTATCACAGTAAACTGTATAAACTGATACATCAATCAATATAACTCAATAAGTATCCTCAATCAAGGACTTAATTTACTTTGGAAGAAAATGAACATATTGACAGACTCCTCCACTTTGAACTGCTCAATCAAGGACTTAATTTACTTTGGGAGGAAATGGACATATTGATAGACTCCTCCACTTTGAACTGCTTACACAACTTGCCTGGACTATGTATCACCTGTATGCATTGTGCTCTATTTGTTGATACAGCGAATTATGGTAGTGCTGAAATATCTTAGCTGCCATGTCACCAGTGTTACTGTTCTTCCTAAGGAGCCATCAATTGACTTGATGTCGTGGCATTTCTGTATCTTCCTCCCTTCTACTAGTGATGGTCTAAAACTTGGGGGCCAACAGAGGTGAGGAAAGAACCTCACCCCCCCAATGGCACCAAGGTTAAATTTGGGGGCCAACAGAGGTGAGGCAAGAACCTCACCCCTCCACTGGTGCTTAGGCCTATCCACAAGCATGGCTATGCTAGACCGGTAGTCAGTGACGGGTTGATCTGATTACAGTGGAATCAGCCTAAGACAGGAAACTGACGTGTAAAAGTCAGTTCTCCCATGACGGGTAAGAACCACATGTTAAATTGGACAACCTACCAGGCATGGTCCCTAACCACATTGCCATTGCTTAATTAAACAGAAGGGGGCAGATGCTAGGAGCAACTGCAAAAGTATTACATTCATATGGAAATTGGGCTCCTACTGTTCACCTAGGCCCATTTGGGGACTCAAGTTACAAGACTCCCAAAGAGTTCCCATTGGTTAGGAAGGATGGTAGGAGGGTGTTCCGGGGGAAGTGGAGCCCCCCGTGCCCAAAAGGGATACACGTGTGTGTGGACCGGCTTGTTAGGGGGACGCACACGGCCTCTCACAAAATAAAACTTTGTTTCAGTTCCATCTGGCTTGTGTTTTTGGGCTAGCCGGGTTGCAGGATCCCAATCCGGCATGCACTGACAGCGACCCAAGAAAGCGCCCAGCAGGAAGGCGGCAGGTGAAAACAGCAGCGGGCAGGAGCGGAGCCAAGGCTCACGCGGCCCCTGCAATCCAGCCTGCAGCAGATACATGTATTTGGAACTCTAAATCAAACACGGTTTGTGCTAGCTCTTTGAAACCTGACACAATAAAGCAGTTTCAAGTTCTATCTCTATGCTTTTTTTGCTGTTGATGTAGCCCTAAGCAGAGACTGGCGAAAATCACTTTCATGGAAAGGGGTTGCCAAGCTGCCAAAAAACTACGAGTTGCCTGAAATCTCAGCAAACATTTTTTCACCCAATCTTGATGATGCTTTCAGGTAATGATCAGTACACCAAAACCACTTGGCTCACCAAATTTCGTTCTTCTAGGTTAAACCGTTCGTTTGCAGTAACCGTTTTCATTTTTAGGTTTCACTCTGTTTTCTCCTATAGGGATACTTGTATTTGGAACTCTAAATCAAACATGGTTTGTGCTAGCTCTTTGAAACTTGACACAATAAAGCAGTTTCAAGTTCTTTCACTATGCTTTGTTTGCTGTTGATGTAGCCCTAAGCAGAGACTGGCGAAAATCACTTTCATGGAAAAAGGTTGCCAAGCTTCCAAAAAACTACGAGTTGCCTGAAATCTCAGCAAACATTTTTTCACCCAATCTTGATGAATCTTTCAGGAAATGATCAGTACACCAAAACCACTTGGCTCACCAAATTTCGTTCTTCTAGGTTAAACCGTTCGTTTGCAGTAACCGTTTTCATTTTTAGGTTTCACTCTGTTTTCTCCTATAGGAATACATGTATTTGGAACTCTAAATCAAACACGGTTTGTGCTAGCGCTTTGAAAAGTTACACAATAAAGCACTTTCAATTTCTATCTCTATGCTTTGTTTGCTGTTGATGCAGCCCTAAGCAGAGACTGGCGAAAATCACTTTCATGGAAAGGGGTTCCCAAGCTTCCAAAAAAATTCGAGTTGCCTGAAATCTCAGCAAACATTTTTTCACCCAATCTCGATGATTCTTTCAGGTAATGATCAGTACACCAAATCCACTTGGCTCACCAAATTTCGTTCTTCTATGTTAAACCGTTCGTTTGCAGTAACCGTTTTCATTTTTAGGTTTCACTCTGTTTTCTCCTATAGAGATACATGTATTTGGAACTCTAAATCAAACACGGTTTGTGCTAGCTCTTTGAAAGTTGACATAATAAAGCAGTTTCACGTTCTATCTCTTTGCTTTGTTTGCTGTTCATGTAGCCCTAAGCAGAGACTGGCGAAAATCACTTTCATGGAAAGGGGTTGCCAAGCTTCCAAAAAACTATGAGTTGCCTGAAATCTCAGCAAACATTTTTTCACCCAATCTTGATGATTCTTTCAGGTAATGATCAGTACACCAAAACCACTTGGCTCACCAAATTTCGTTCTTCTAGTTTAAACCGTTCGTTTGCAGCAACCGTTTTCATTTTTAGGTTTCACTCTGTTTTCTCCTATAGGGATACATGTATTTGGAACTCTAAATCAAACACGGTTTGTGCTAGCTCTTTGAAACTTGACACAATAAAGCAGTTTCAAGTTCTATCTCTATGCTTTGTTTGCTGTTGATGTAGCCCTAAGCAGAGAGTGGCGAAAATCACTTTCATGGAAAGGGGTTGCCAAGCTTCCAAAAAACTACGAGTTGCCTGAAATCTCAGCAAACATTTTTTCACCCAATCTTGATGATTCTTTCAGGTAATGATCAGTACACCAAAACCACTTGGCTCACCAAATTTCGTTCTTCTAGGTTAAACCGTTCGTTTGCAATAACCGTTTTCAATTTTAGGTTTCACTCTGTTTTCTCCTATGGGGATACATGTATTTGGAACTCTAAATCAAACACGGTTTGTGCTAGCTCTTTGAAACTTGACACAATAAAGCAGTTTCAAGTTCTCTCTCTATGCTTTTTTTGCTGTTGATGTAGCCCTAAGCAGAGACTGGCGAAAATCACTTTCATGGAAAGGGGTTGCCAAGCTGCCAAAAAACTACGAGTTGCCTGAAATCTCAGCAAACATTTTTTCACCCAATCTTGATGATGCTTTCAGGTAATGATCAGTACACCAAAACCACTTGGCTCACCAAATTTCGTTCTTCTAGGTTAAACCGTTCGTTTGCAGTAACCGTTTTCATTTTTAGGTTTCACTCTGTTTTCTCCTATAGGGATACTTGTATTTGGAACTCTAAATCAAACATGGTTTGTGCTAGCTCTTTGAAACTTGACACAATAAAGCAGTTTCAAGTTCTATCACTATGCTTTGTTTGCCGTTGATGTAGCCCTAAGCAGAGACTGGCGAAAATCACTTTCATGGAAAGGAGTTGCCAAGCTTCCAAAATAATTCGAGTTGCCTGAAATCTCAGCAAACATATTTTCACCCAATCTTGATGATTCTTTCAGGTAATGATCAGTACACCAAAACCACTTGGCTCACCAAATTTCGTTCTTCTAGGTTAAACCGTTCGTTTGCAGTAACCGTTTTCATTTTTAGGTTTCACTCTGTTTTCTCCTATAGGAATACATGTATTTGGAACTCTAAATCAAACACGGTTTGTGCTAGCGCTTTGAAAAGTTACACAATAAAGCACTTTCAATTTCTATCTCTATGCTTTGTTTGCTGTTGATGCAGCCCTAAGCAGAGACTGGCGAAAATCACTTTCATGGAAAGGGGTTCCCAAGCTTCCAAAAAACTACGAGTTGCCTGAAATCTCAGCAAACACTTTTTCACCCAATCTCGATGATTCTTTCAGGTAATGATCAGTACACCAAAACCACTTGGCTCACCAAATTTCGTTCTTCTAGTTTAAACCGTTCGTTTGCAGCAACCGTTTTCATTTTTAGGTTTCACTCTGTTTTCTCCTATAGGGATACATGTATTTGGAACTCTAAATCAAACACGGTTTGTGCTAGCTCTTTGAAACTTGACACAATAAAGCAGTTTCAAGTTCTATCTCTATGCTTTGTTTGCTGTTGATGTAGCCCTAAGCAGAGAGTGGCGAAAATCACTTTCATGGAAAGGGGTTGCCAAGCTTCCAAAAAACTACGAGTTGCCTGAAATCTCAGCAAACATTTTTTCACCCAATCTTGATGATTCTTTCAGGTAATGATCAGTACACCAAAACCACTTGGCTCACCAAATTTCGTTCTTCTAGGTTAAACCGTTCGTTTGCAATAACCGTTTTCAATTTTAGGTTTCACTCTGTTTTCTCCTATGGGGATACATGTATTTGGAACTCTAAATCAAACACGGTTTGTGCTAGCTCTTTGAAACTTGACACAATAAAGCAGTTTCAAGTTCTCTCTCTATGCTTTTTTTTGCTGTTGATGTAGCCCTAAGCAGAGACTGGCGAAAATCACTTTCATGGAAAGGGGTTGCCAAGCTGCCAAAAAACTACGAGTTGCCTGAAATCTCAGCAAACATTTTTTCACCCAATCTTGATGATGCTTTCAGGTAATGATCAGTACACCAAAACCACTTGGCTCACCAAATTTCGTTCTTCTAGGTTAAACCGTTCGTTTGCAGTAACCGTTTTCATTTTTAGGTTTCACTCTGTTTTCTCCTATAGGGATACTTGTATTTGGAACTCTAAATCAAACACGGTTTGTGCTAGCTCTTTGAAACTTGACACAATAAAGCAGTTTCAAGTTCTATCACTATGCTTTGTTTGCTGTTGATGTAGCCCTAAGCAGAGACTGGCGAAAATCACTTTCATGGAAAGGGGTTGCCAAGCTTCCAAAATAATTCGAGTTGCCTGAAATCTCAGCAAACATATTTTCACCCAATCTTGATGATTCTTTCAGGTAATGATCAGTACACCAAAACCACTTGGCTCACCAAATTTCGTTCTTCTAGGTTAAACCGTTCGTTTGCAGTAACCGTTTTCATTTTTAGGTTTCACTCTGTTTTCTCCTATAGGAATACATGTATTTGGAACTCTAAATCAAACACGGTTTGTGCTAGCGCTTTGAAAAGTTACACAATAAAGCACTTTCAATTTCTATCTCTATGCTTTGTTTGCTGTTGATGCAGCCCTAAGCAGAGACTGGCGAAAATCACTTTCATGGAAAGGGGTTCCCAAGCTTCCAAAAAACTACGAGTTGCCTGAAATCTCAGCAAACACTTTTTCACCCAATCTCGATGATTCTTTCAGGTAATGATCAGTACACCAAAACCACTTGGCTCACCAAATTTCGTTCTTCTAGTTTAAACCGTTCGTTTGCAGCAACCGTTTTCATTTTTAGGTTTCACTCTGTTTTCTCCTATAGGGATACATGTATTTGGAACTCTAAATCAAACACGGTTTGTGCTAGCTCTTTGAAACTTGACACAATAAAGCAGTTTCAAGTTCTATCTCTATGCTTTGTTTGCTGTTGATGTAGCCCTATGCAGAGAGTGGCGAAAATCACTTTCATGGAAAGGGGTTGCCAAGCTTCCAAAAAACTACGAGTTGCCTGAAATCTCAGCAAACATTTTTTCACCCAATCTTGATGATTCTTTCAGGTAATGATCAGTACACCAAAACCACTTGGCTCACCAAATTTCGTTCTTCTAGGTTAAACCGTTCGTTTGCAGTAACCGTTTTCATTTTTAGGTTTCACTCTGTTTTCTCCTATAGAGATACATGTATTTGGAACTCTAAATCAAACACGGTTTGTGCTAGCTCTTTGAAAGTTGACATAATAAAGCAGTTTCACGTTCTATCTCTTTGCTTTGTTTGCTGTTCATGTAGCCCTAAGCAGAGACTGGCGAAAATCACTTTCATGGAAAGGGGTTGCCAAGCTTCCAAAAAACTATGAGTTGCCTGAAATCTCAGCAAACATTTTTTCACCCAATCTTGATGATTCTTTCAGGTAATGATCAGTACACCAAAACCACTTGGCTCACCAAATTTCGTTCTTCTAGTTTAAACCGTTCGTTTGCAGCAACCGTTTTCATTTTTAGGTTTCACTCTGTTTTCTCCTATAGGGATACATGTATTTGGAACTCTAAATCAAACACGGTTTGTGCTAGCTCTTTGAAACTTGACACAATAAAGCAGTTTCAAGTTCTATCTCTATGCTTTGTTTGCTGTTGATGTAGCCCTAAGCAGAGAGTGGCGAAAATCACTTTCATGGAAAGGGGTTGCCAAGCTTCCAAAAAACTACGAGTTGCCTGAAATCTCAGCAAACATTTTTTCACCCAATCTTGATGATTCTTTCAGGTAATGATCAGTACACCAAAACCACTTGGCTCACCAAATTTCGTTCTTCTAGGTTAAACCGTTCGTTTGCAATAACCGTTTTCAATTTTAGGTTTCACTCTGTTTTCTCCTATGGGGATACATGTATTTGGAACTCTAAATCAAACACGGTTTGTGCTAGCTCTTTGAAACTTGACACAATAAAGCAGTTTCAAGTTCTCTCTCTATGCTTTTTTTGCTGTTGATGTAGCCCTAAGCAGAGACTGGCGAAAATCACTTTCATGGAAAGGGGTTGCCAAGCTGCCAAAAAACTACGAGTTGCCTGAAATCTCAGCAAACATTTTTTCACCCAATCTTGATGATGCTTTCAGGTAATGATCAGTACACCAAAACCACTTGGCTCACCAAATTTCGTTCTTCTAGGTTAAACCGTTCGTTTGCAGTAACCGTTTTCATTTTTAGGTTTCACTCTGTTTTCTCCTATAGGGATACTTGTATTTGGAACTCTAAATCAAACATGGTTTGTGCTAGCTCTTTGAAACTTGACACAATAAAGCAGTTTCAAGTTCTATCACTATGCTTTGTTTGCTGTTGATGTAGCCCTAAGCAGAGACTGGCGAAAATCACTTTCATGGAAAGAGGTTGCCAAGCTTCCAAAATAATTCGAGTTGCCTGAAATCTCAGCAAACATATTTTCACCCAATCTTGATGATTCTTTCAGGTAATGATCAGTACACCAAAACCACTTAGCTCACCAAATTTCGTTCTTCTAGGTTAAACCGTTCGTTTGCAGTAACCGTTTTCATTTTTAGGTTTCACTCTGTTTTCTCCTATAGGAATACATGTATTTGGAACTCTAAATCAAACACGGTTTGTGCTAGCGCTTTGAAAAGTTACACAATAAAGCACTTTCAATTTCTATCTCTATGCTTTGTTTGCTGTTGATGCAGCCCTAAGCAGAGACTGGCGAAAATCACTTTCATGGAAAGGGGTTCCCAAGCTTCCAAAAAACTACGAGTTGCCTGAAATCTCAGCAAACACTTTTTCACCCAATCTCGATGATTCTTTCAGGTAATGATCAGTACACCAAAACCACTTGGCTCACCAAATTTCGTTCTTCTAGTTTAAACCGTTCGTTTGCAGCAACCGTTTTCATTTTTAGGTTTCACTCTGTTTTCTCCTATAGGGATACATGTATTTGGAACTCTAAATCAAACACGGTTTGTGCTAGCTCTTTGAAACTTGACACAATAAAGCAGTTTCAAGTTCTATCTCTATGCTTTGTTTGCTGTTGATGTAGCCCTAAGCAGAGAGTGGCGAAAATCACTTTCATGGAAAGGGGTTGCCAAGCTTCCAAAAAACTACGAGTTGCCTGAAATCTCAGCAAACATTTTTTCACCCAATCTTGATGATTCTTTCAGGTAATGATCAGTACACCAAAACCACTTGGCTCACCAAATTTCGTTCTTCTAGGTTAAACCGTTCGTTTGCAATAACCGTTTTCAATTTTAGGTTTCACTCTGTTTTCTCCTATGGGGATACATGTATTTGGAACTCTAAATCAAACACGGTTTGTGCTAGCTCTTTGAAACTTGACACAATAAAGCAGTTTCAAGTTCTCTCTCTATGCTTTTTTTGCTGTTGATGTAGCCCTAAGCAGAGACTGGCGAAAATCACTTTCATGGAAAGGGGTTGCCAAGCTGCCAAAAAACTACGAGTTGCCTGAAATCTCAGCAAACATTTTTTCACCCAATCTTGATGATGCTTTCAGGTAATGATCAGTACACCAAAACCACTTGGCTCACCAAATTTCGTTCTTCTAGGTTAAACCGTTCGTTTGCAGTAACCGTTTTCATTTTTAGGTTTCACTCTGTTTTCTCCTATAGGGATACTTGTATTTGGAACTCTAAATCAAACACGGTTTGTGCTAGCTCTTTGAAACTTGACACAATAAAGCAGTTTCAAGTTCTATCACTATGCTTTGTTTGCTGTTGATGTAGCCCTAAGCAGAGACTGGCGAAAATCACTTTCATGGAAAGGGGTTGCCAAGCTTCCAAAATAATTCGAGTTGCCTGAAATCTCAGCAAACATATTTTCACCCAATCTTGATGATTCTTTCAGGTAATGATCAGTACACCAAAACCACTTGGCTCACCAAATTTCGTTCTTCTAGGTTAAACCGTTCGTTTGCAGTAACCGTTTTCATTTTTAGGTTTCACTCTGTTTTCTCCTATAGGAATACATGTATTTGGAACTCTAAATCAAACACGGTTTGTGCTAGCGCTTTGAAAAGTTACACAATAAAGCACTTTCAATTTCTATCTCTATGCTTTGTTTGCTGTTGATGCAGCCCTAAGCAGAGACTGGCGAAAATCACTTTCATGGAAAGGGGTTCCCAAGCTTCCAAAAAACTACGAGTTGCCTGAAATCTCAGCAAACACTTTTTCACCCAATCTCGATGATTCTTTCAGGTAATGATCAGTACACCAAAACCACTTGGCTCACCAAATTTCGTTCTTCTAGTTTAAACCGTTCGTTTGCAGCAACCGTTTTCATTTTTAGGTTTCACTCTGTTTTCTCCTATAGGGATACATGTATTTGGAACTCTAAATCAAACACGGTTTGTGCTAGCTCTTTGAAACTTGACACAATAAAGCAGTTTCAAGTTCTATCTCTATGGTTTGTTTGCTGTTGATGTAGCCCTAAGCAGAGACTGGCGAGAATCACTTTCATGGAAAGGGGTTCCCAAGCTTCCAAAAAACTACGAGTTGCCTGAAATCTCAGCAAACACTTTTTCACCCAATCTCGATGATTCTTTCAGGTAATGATCAGTACACCAAAACCACTTGGCTCACCAAATTTCGTTCTTCTAGTTTAAACCGTTCGTTTGCAGCAACCGTTTTCATTTTTAGGTTTCACTCTGTTTTCTCCTATAGGGATACATGTATTTGGAACTCTAAATCAAACACGGTTTGTGCTAGCTCTTTGAAACTTGACACAATAAAGCAGTTTCAAGTTCTATCTCTATGCTTTGTTTGCTGTTGATGTAGCCCTAAGCAGAGAGTGGCGAAAATCACTTTCATGGAAAGGGGTTGCCAAGCTTCCAAAAAACTACGAGTTGCCTGAAATCTCAGCAAACATTTTTTCACCCAATCTTGATGATTCTTTCAGGTAATGATCAGTACACCAAAACCACTTGGCTCACCAAATTTCGTTCTTCTAGGTTAAACCGTTCGTTTGCAATAACCGTTTTCAATTTTAGGTTTCACTCTGTTTTCTCCTATGGGGATACATGTATTTGGAACTCTAAATCAAACACGGTTTGTGCTAGCTCTTTGAAACTTGACACAATAAAGCAGTTTCAAGTTCTCTCTCTATGCTTTGTTTGCTGTTGATGTAGCCCTAAGCAGAGACTGGCGAAAATCACTTTCATGGAAAGGGGTTGCCAAGCTTCCAAAAAACTACGAGTTGCCTGAAATCTCAGCATACATTTTTTCACCCAATCTTGATGATTCTTTCAGGTAATGATCAGTACACCAAAACCACTTGGCTCACCAAATTTCGTTCTTCTAGGTTAAACCGTTCGTTTGCAGTACTGTTTTCATTTTTAGGTTTCACTCTGTTTTCTCCTATAGGGATACATGCTAGGAGCCACTGCAAAAGTATTACATTCATATGGAAATTGGGCTCCTACTGTTCACCTAGTCCCATTTGGGGACTCAAGTTACCAGACTCCCGGAGAGTTCCCATTGGTTGGGGAAGGATGGTAGGAGGTTGTTCCGGGGAAGTGGAGCTCCCGTGCCCGAGAGGGACACACGTGTGTGTGGACCGGCTTGTTAGGGATACGCACACGGCCTCTCACAAAAAAAAAATTGGTTTCAGTTCCATCTGGCTTGTGTTTTTGTGCTCAGCCGGGTTGCAGGATCGCAAGCCGTCGTGCACTGACAGAGACCCACGAAAGCGCCCAGCAGGAAGGCGGCAGGTGAAAACAGCAGTGGGCAGGAGCTGAGCCAAGGCTCACATGGCCCCCGCAATCCAGCCTGCAGAAGATACATGTATTTGGAACTCTAAGTCAAACACGGTTTGTGCTAGCTCTTTGAAACATGACACAATAAAGCAGTTTCAAGTTCTATCTCTATGCTTTGTTTGCTGTTGATGTAGCCCTTAGCAGAGACTGGCGAAAATCGCTTTCATGGAAAGGGGTTGCCAAGCTGCCAAAAAACTACGAGTTGCCTGAAATCTCAGCAAACATTTTTTCACCCAATCTTGATGATTCTTTCAGGTAATGATCAGTACACCAAAACCACTTGGCTCACCAAATTTCGTTCTTCTTGGTTAAACCGTTCGTTTGCAGTAACCGTTTTCATTTTTAGGTTTCACTCTGTTTTCTCCTATAGGGATACTTGTATTTGGAACTCTAAATCAAACATGGTTTGTGCTAGCTCTTTGAAACTTGACACAATAAAGCAGTTTCAAGTTCTATCACTAAGCTTTGTTTGCTGTTGATGTAGCCCTAAGCAGAGACTGGCGAAAATCACTTTCATGGAAAGGGGTTGCCAAGCTTCCAAAAAACTACGAGTTGCCTGAAATCTCAGCAAACATTTTTTCACCCAATCTTGATGATTCTTTCAGGTAATGATCAGTACACCAAAACCACTTGGCTCACCAAATTTCGTTCTTCTAGGTTAAACCGTTCGTTTGCAGTAACCGTTTTCATTTTTAGGTTTCACTCTGTTTTCTCCTATAGGAATACATGTATTTGGAACTCTAAATCAAACACGGTTTTTGCTAGCGCTTTGAAAAGTTACACAATAAAGCACTTTCAATTTCTATCTCTATGCTTTGTTTGCTGTTGATGCAGCCCTAAGCAGAGACTGGCGAAAATCACTTTCATGGAAAGGGGTTCCCAAGCTTCCAAAAAACTACGAGTTGCCTGAAATCTCAGCAAACATTTTTTCACCCAATCTCGATGATTCTTTCAGGTAATGATCAGTACACCAAATCCACTTGGCTCACCAAATTTCGTTCTTCTATGTTAAACCGTTCGTTTGCAGTAACCGTTTTCATTTTTAGGTTTCACTCTGTTTTCTCCTATAGAAATACATGTATTTGGAACTCTAAATCAAACACGGTTTGTGCTAGCTCTTTGAAAGTTGACATAATAAAGCAGTTTCACGTTCTATCTCTTTGCTTTGTTTGCTGTTCATGTAGCCCTAAGCAGAGACTGGCGAAAATCACTTTCATGGAAAGGGGTTGCCAAGCTTCCAAAAAACTATGAGTTGCCTGAAATCTCAGCAAACATTTTTTCACCCAATCTTGATGATTCTTTCAGGTAATGATCAGTACACCAAAACCACTTGGCTCACCAAATTTCGTTCTTCTAGTTTAAACCGTTCGTTTGCAGCAACCGTTTTCATTTTTAGGTTTCACTCTGTTTTCTCCTATAGGGATACTTGTATTTGGAACTCTAAATCAAACATGGTTTGTGCTAGCTCTTTGAAACTTGACACAATAAAGCAGTTTCAAGTTCTATCACTAAGCTTTGTTTGCTGTTGATGTAGCCCTAAGCAGAGACTGGCGAAAATCACTTTCATGGAAAGGGGTTGCCAAGCTTCCAAAAAACTACGAGTTGCCTGAAATCTCAGCAAACATTTTTTCACCCAATCTTGATGATTCTTTCAGGTAATGATCAGTACACCAAAACCACTTGGCTCACCAAATTTCGTTCTTCTAGGTTAAACCGTTCGTTTGCAGTAACCGTTTTCATTTTTAGGTTTCACTCTGTTTTCTCCTATAGGAATACATGTATTTGGAACTCTAAATCAAACACGGTTTTTGCTAGCGCTTTGAAAAGTTACACAATAAAGCACTTTCAATTTCTATCTCTATGCTTTGTTTGCTGTTGATGCAGCCCTAAGCAGAGACTGGCGAAAATCACTTTCATGGAAAGGGGTTCCCAAGCTTCCAAAAAACTACGAGTTGCCTGAAATCTCAGCAAACATTTTTTCACCCAATCTCGATGATTCTTTCAGGTAATGATCAGTACACCAAATCCACTTGGCTCACCAAATTTCGTTCTTCTATGTTAAACCGTTCGTTTGCAGTAAACGTTTTCATTTTTAGGTTTCACTCTGTTTTCTCCTATAGAGATACATGTATTTGGAACTCTAAATCAAACACGGTTTGTGCTAGCTCTTTGAAAGTTGACATAATAAAGCAGTTTCACGTTCTATCTCTTTGCTTTGTTTGCTGTTCATGTAGCCCTAAGCAGAGACTGGCGAAAATCACTTTCATGGAAAGGGGTTGCCAAGCTTCCAAAAAACTATGAGTTGCCTGAAATCTCAGCAAACATTTTTTCACCCAATCTTGATGATTCTTTCAGGTAATGATCAGTACACCAAAACCACTTGGCTCACCAAATTTCGTTCTTCTAGTTTAAACCGTTCGTTTGCAGCAACCGTTTTGATTTTTAGGTTTCACTCTGTTTTCTCCTATAGGGATACATGTATTTGGAACTCTAAATCAAACACGGTTTGTGCTAGCTCTTTGAAACTTGACACAATAAAGCAGTTTCAAGTTCTATCTCTATGCTTTGTTTGCTGTTGATGTAGCCCTAAGCAGAGACTGGCGAAAATCACTTTAATGGAAAGGGGTTGCCAAGCTTCCAAAAAACTACGAGTTGCCTGAAATCTCAGCATACATTTTTTCACCCAATCTTGATGATTCTTTCAGGTAATGATCAGTACACCAAAACCACTTGGCTCACCAAATTTCGTTCTTCTAGGTTAAACCGTTCGTTTGCAGTACTGTTTTCATTTTTAGGTTTCACTCTGTTTTCTCCTATAGGGATACATGCTAGGAGCCACTGCAAAAGTATTACATTCATATGGAAATTGGGCTCCTACTGTTCACCTAGTCCCATTTGGAGACTCAAGTTACCAGACTCCCGGAGAGTTCCCATTGGTTGGGGAAGGATGGTAGGAGGTTGTTCCTGGGAAGTGGAGCTCCCGTGCCCGAGAGGGACACACGTGTGTGTGGAGCGGCTTGTTAGGGATACGCACACGGCCTCTCACAAAAAAAAAATTGGTTTCAGTTCCATCTGGCTTGTGTTTTTGTGCTCAGCCGGGTTGCAGGATCGCAAGCCGTCGTGCACTGACAGAGACCCATGAAAGCGCCCAGCAGGAAGGCGGCAGGTGAAAACAGCAGTGGGCAGGAGCTGAGCCAAGGCTCACATGGCCCCCGCAATCCAGCCTGCAGAAGATACATGTATTTGGAACTCTAAATCAAACACGGTTTGTGCTAGCTCTTTGAAACATGACACAATAAAGCAGTTTCAAGTTCTATCTCTATGCTTTGTTTGCTGTTGATGTAGCCCTAAGCACAGACTGGCGAAAATCGCTTTCATGGAAAGGGGTTGCCAAGCTTCCAAAAAACTACGAGTTGCCTGAAATCTCAGCAAACATTTTTTCACCCAATCTTGATGATTCTTTCAGGTAATGATCAGTACACCAAAACCACTTGGCTCACCAAATTTCGTTCTTCTAGGTTGAACCGTTCGTTTGCAGTAACCGTTTTCATTTTTAGGTTTCACTCTGTTTTCTCCTATGGCGATACATGTATTTGAAACTCTAAATCAAACACGGTTTGTGCTAGCTCTTTGAAACTTGACACAATAAAGCAGTTTCAAGTTCTCTCTCTATGCTTTTTTTGCTGTTGATGAAGCCCTAAGCAGAGACTGGCGAAAATCACTTTCATGGAAAGGGGTTGCCAAGCTGCCAAAAAACTACGAGTTGCCTGAAATCTCAGCAAACATTTTTTCACCCAATCTTGATGATTCTTTCAGGTAATGATCAGTACACCAAAACCACTTGGCTAACCAAATTTCGTTCTCCTAGTTAAAACCGTTCGTTTGCAGTAACCGTTTTCATTTTTAGGTTTCACTCTGTTTTCTCCTATAGGAATACATGTATTTGGAACTCTAAATCAAACACGGTTTGTGCTAGCTCTTTGAAAATTTACACAATAAAGCACTTTCAATTTCTATCTCTATGCTTTGTTTGCTGTTGATGTAGCCCTAAGCAGAGACTGGCGAAAATCACTTTCATGGAAAGGGGTTGCCAAGCTTCCAAAAAACTACGAGTTGCCTGAAATCTCAGCAAACATTTTTTCACCCAATCTCGATGATTCTTTCAGGTAATGATCAGTACACCAAATCCACTTGGCTCACCAAATTTCGTTCTTCTATGTTAAACCGTTCGTTTGCAGTAACCGTTTTTATTTTTAGGTTTCACTCTGTTTTCTCCTATAGAGATACATGTATTTGGAACTCTAAATCAAACACGGTTTGTGCTAGCTCTTTGAAACTTGACAAAATAAAGCAGTTTCACGTTCTATCTCTTTGCTTTGTTTGCTGTTCATGTATCCCTAAGAAGAGACTGGCGAAAATCACTTTCATGGAAAGGGGTTGCCAAGCTTCCAAAAAACTACGAGTTGCCTGAAATCTCAGCAAACATTTTTTCACCCAATCTTGATGATTCTTTCAGGTAATGATCAGTACACCAAAACCACTTGGCTCACCAAATTTCGTTCTTCTAGTTTAAACCGTTCGTTTGCAGCAACCGTTTTCATTTTTAGGTTTCACTCTGTTTTCTCCTATAGGGATACATGTATTTGGAACTCTAAATCAAACACGGTTTGTGCTAGCTCTTTGAAACTTGACACAATAAAGCAGTTTCAAGTTCTATCACTATGCTTTGTTTGCTGTTGATGTAGGCCTAAGCAGAGAGTGGCGAAAATCACTTTCATGGAAAGGGGTTGCAAAGCTTCCAAAAAACTACGAGTTGCCTGAAATCTCAGCAAACATTTTCTCACCCAATCTCGATGATACTTTCAGTTAATGATCAGTACAACAAAACCACTTGGCTCACCAAATTTCGTTCTTCTAGGTTAAATCGTTCATTTGCAGTAACCGTTTTCATTTTTAGGTTTCACTCTGTTTTCTCCTATAGGGATAAATGTATTTGGAACTGTAAATCAAACATGGTTTGTGCTAGCTCTTTGAAACGTGACGAAATAAAGCAGTTTCAAGTTCTATCTCTATGGTTTGTTTGCTGTTAATGTAGCCCTAAGCAGAGACTGGCGAAAATCACTTTCATGGATAGGAATAGCCTAGCTTATAAAAAAAATACGAGTTGCCTGAAATTTCAGCAAACATTTTTTGACCCAATCTTGATGATTCTTTCAGGTAATCATCACTACACCAAAACCACTTGGCTCACCAAATTTCCTTCTTCTAGGTTAAACCGTTCGTTTGCAGTAACCGTTTTCATTTTTAGGTTTCACTCTGTTTTCTCCTATAGGGATACATGTATTTGGAACTCTAAATCAAACACGGTTTTTGCTAGCTCTTTGAAACTTGACGGAATAAAGCAGTTTCAAGTTTTATCTCTATGGTTTGTTTGCTGTTAATGTAGCCCTAAGCAGAGACTGGCGAAAATCACTTTCATGGATAGGAATAGCCTAGCTTCCAAAAAACTACGAGTTGCCTGAAATCTCAGCAAACATTTTTTGACCCAATCTTGATGATTCTTTCAGGTAATCATAACTACACCAAAACCACTTGGCTCACCAAATTTCCTTCTTCTAGGTTAAACCGTTCGTTTGCAGTAACCGTTTTCATTTTTAGGTTTCACTCTGTTTTCTCCTATAGGGATACATGTATTTGGAACTCTAAATCAAACACGGTTTTTGCTAGCTCTTTGAAACTTGACGCAATAAAGCAGTTTCAAGTTCTATCTCTATGGTTTGTTTGCTGTTAATGTAGCCCTAAGCAGAGACTTGCGATAATCACTTTAATGGATAGGAATAGTCTAGCTTCCAAAAAACTACGAGTTGCCTGAAATCTCAGCAAACATTTTTGACCCAATCTTGATGATTCCTTCAGGTAATCATCACTACACCAAAACCACTTGGCTCACCAAATTTCCTTCTTCTAGTTTAAACCGTTCGTTTGCAGTAACCGTTTTCATTTTTAGGTTTCACTCTGTTTTCTCCTGTAGGGATACATGTATTTGGAACTCTAAATCAAACACGGTTTGTGCTAGCTCTTTGAAACTTGACACAATAAAGCAGTTTCAAGTTCTATCTCTATGCTTTGTTTGCTGTTGATGTAGCCCTAAGCAGAGACTGGCAAAAATCACTTTCATGGAAAGGGGTTGCCAAGCTTCCAAAAAACTACGAGTTGCCTGAAATCTCAGCAAACATTTTTTCACCCAATCTTGATGATTCTTTCAGGTAATGATCAGTACACCAAAACCACTTGGCTCACCAAATTTCGTTCTTCTAGGTTCAACCGTTCGTTTGCAGTAACCGTTTTCATTTTTAGGTTTCACTCTGTTTTCTCCTATAGGGATGCAGGTATTTGGAACTCTAAATCAAACACGGTTTGTGCTAGCTCTTTGAAACTTGAAACAATAAAGCAGTTTCAAGTTCTATCTCTTTGCTTTGTTTGCTGTTGATGTAGCCCTAAGCAGAGACTGGCCAAAATCACTTTCATGGAAATAGGTTGCCAAGCTTCCAGAAAACTACGAGTTGCCTGAAATCTCAGCAAACACTTTTTCACCCAATCTTGATGATTCTTTCAGGAAATGATCAGTACACCAAAACCACTTGGCTCACCAAATTTCCTTCTTCTAGGTTAAACCATTCATTTGCAGTAAACGTTTTCATTTTTAGGTTTCACTCTGTTTTCTCCTATACAGATACATGTATTTGAAACTCTAAATCAAACACGGTTTGTGCTAGCTCTTTGAAACTTGACACAATAAAGCAGTTTCAAGTGCTATCTCTATGCTTTGTTTGCTGTTGATGTAGCCCTAAGCAGAGACTGGCGAAAATCTCATTCATGGAAAGGGGTTGCCAAGCTTTCATAAAACTACGAGTTGCCTGAAATCTCAGCAAACACTTTTTCACCCAATCTTAATGATTCTTTCAGGTAAAGATCAGTACACCAAAACCACTTGGCTCACCAAATTTCGATCTTCTAGGTTAAACCGTTCGTTTGCAGTAACCGTTTTCATTTTTAGGTTTCACTCTGTTTTCTCCTATAGAGATACATGTATTTGGAACTCTAAATCAAACACGGTTTGTGCTAGCTCTTTGAAACTTGACACAATAAAGCAGTTTCAAGTTCTATCTCTATGCTTTTTTTGCTGTTGATGTAGCCCTAAGCAGAGAGTGGCGAAAATCACTTTCATGGAAAGGGTATCCAAGCGTCCAAAATACTATGAGTTGCCTGAAATCCCAGCAAACATTTTTTTACCCAATCTTGATGATTCTCTCAGGTAATGATCAGTACACCAAAACCACTTGGCTCACCAAATTTCGTTCTTCTAGGTTAAACCGTTCGTTTGCAGTAACCGTTTTCATTTTTAGGTTTCACTCTGTTTTCTCCTATAGGGATACATGTATTTGGAACTCTAAATCAAACACGGTTTGTGCTAGCTCTTTGAAACTTGACACAATAAAGCAGTTTCAAGTTCTGTCTTTATGCTTCATTTGCTGTTGATGTAGCCCTAAGCAGAGACTGGCGAAAATCACTTTCATGGAAAGGGGTTGCCAAGCTTCCAAAAAACTACGAGTTGCCTGAAATCTCAGCAAACATTTTTTCACCCAATCTTGATGATACTTTCAGGTAATGATCAGGACACCAAAACGACTTGGCTCACCAAATTTCGTTCTTCTAGGTTAAACCGTTCATTTGCAGTAACCGTTTTCATTTTTAGGTTTCACTCTGTTTTCTCCTATGGGGATACAAGTATTTGGAACTCTAAATCAAAAACGGTTTGTGCAAGCTCTTTGAAACGTGAAACAATAAAGCACTTTCAAGTTCTATCTCTATGCTTTGTTTGCTGTTGATGTAGCCCTAACCAGAGAGTGGCGAAAATCACTTTCATGAAAAGGGGTTGCCAAGCTTCCAAAAAACTACGAGTTGCCTGAAATCTCAGCAAACATTTTTTCACCCAATCTTGATGATTCTTTCAGGTAATGATCAGTACACCAAAACAACTTGGCTCACCAAATTTCGTTCTTCTAGGTTCAACCGTTCGTTTGCAGTAACCGTTTTCATTTTTAGGTTTCACTCTGTTTTCTCCTATAGGGATGCAGGTATTTGGAACTCTAAATCAAACACGGTTTGTGCTAGCTTTTTGAAACTTGAAACAATAAAGCAGTTTCAAGTTCTATCTCTTTGCTTTGTTTGCTGTTGATGTAGCCCTAAGCAGAGACTGGCGAAAATCACTTTCATGGAAAGGGGTTGCCAAGCTTCCAAAAAACTACGAGTTGCCTGAAATCTCAGCAAACATTTTTTCACCCAATCTTGATGATTCTTTCAGGTAATGATCAGTACACCAAAACCACTTGGCTCATCTAATTTCGTTCTTCTATGTTAAACCCTTCGTTTGCAGTAACCGTTTTCATTTTTAGGTTTCACTCTGTTTTCTCCTATAGAGATACATGTATTTGGAACTCTAAATCAAACAGGGTTTGTGCTAGCTCTTTGAAACTTGACACAATAAAGAAGTTTCATGTTCTATCTCTATTCTTTGTTTGCTGTTGATGTAGCCCTAAGCAGAGACTGGCGAAAATCACTTTCATAAAAAGGGGTTGCCAAGCCTCCAAAAAACTACGAGTTGCCTGAAATCTCAGCAAACATTTTTTCACCCAATCTTGATGATTCTTTCAGGTAATGATCAGTACACCAAAACCACTTGGCTCACCAAATTTCGTTCTTCTAGGTTCAACCGTTCGTTTGCAGTAACCGTTTTCATTTTTAGGTTTCACTCTGTTTTCTCCTATAGAGATACATGTATTTGGAACTCTAAATCAAACACGGTTTGTGCTAGCTCTTTGAAACTTGACACAATAAAGCAGTTTCAAGTTCTATCTCTATGCTTTTTTTGCTGTTGATGTAGCCCTAAGCAGAGAGTGGCGAAAATCACTTTCATGGAAAGGGTATCCAAGCGTCCAAAATACTATGAGTTGCCTGAAATCCCAGCAAACATTTTTTTACCCAATCTTGATGATTCTCTCAGGTAATGATCAGTACACCAAAACCACTTGGCTCACCAAATTTCGTTCTTCTAGGTTAAACCGTTCGTTTGCAGTAACCGTTTTCATTTTTAGGTTTCACTCTGTTTTCTCCTATAGGGATACATGTATTTGGAACTCTAAATCAAACACGGTTTGTGCTAGCTCTTTGAAACTTGACACAATAAAGCAGTTTCAAGTTCTGTCTTTATGCTTCATTTGCTGTTGATGTAGCCCTAAGCAGAGACTGGCGAAAATCACTTTCATGGAAAGGGGTTGCCAAGCTTCCAAAAAACTACGAGTTGCCTGAAATCTCAGCAAACATTTTTTCACCCAATCTTGATGATACTTTCAGGTAATGATCAGGACACCAAAACGACTTGGCTCACCAAATTTCGTTCTTCTAGGTTAAACCGTTCATTTGCAGTAACCGTTTTCATTTTTAGGTTTCACTCTGTTTTCTCCTATGGGGATACAAGTATTTGGAACTCTAAATCAAAAACGGTTTGTGCAAGCTCTTTGAAACGTGAAACAATAAAGCACTTTCAAGTTCTATCTCTATGCTTTGTTTGCTGTTGATGTAGCCCTAACCAGAGAGTGGCGAAAATCACTTTCATGAAAAGGGGTTGCCAAGCTTCCAAAAAACTACGAGTTGCCTGAAATCTCAGCAAACATTTTTTCACCCAATCTTGATGATTCTTTCAGGTAATGATCAGTACACCAAAACAACTTGGCTCACCAAATTTCGTTCTTCTAGGTTCAACCGTTCGTTTGCAGTAACCGTTTTCATTTTTAGGTTTCACTCTGTTTTCTCCTATAGGGATGCAGGTATTTGGAACTCTAAATCAAACACGGTTTGTGCTAGCTTTTTGAAACTTGAAACAATAAAGCAGTTTCAAGTTCTATCTCTTTGCTTTGTTTGCTGTTGATGTAGCCCTAAGCAGAGACTGGCGAAAATCACTTTCATGGAAAGGGGTTGCCAAGCTTCCAAAAAACTACGAGTTGCCTGAAATCTCAGCAAACATTTTTTCACCCAATCTTGATGATTCTTTCAGGTAATGATCAGTACACCAAAACCACTTGGCTCATCTAATTTCGTTCTTCTATGTTAAACCCTTCGTTTGCAGTAACCGTTTTCATTTTTAGGTTTCACTCTGTTTTCTCCTATAGAGATACATGTATTTGGAACTCTAAATCAAACAGGGTTTGTGCTAGCTCTTTGAAACTTGACACAATAAAGAAGTTTCATGTTCTATCTCTATTCTTTGTTTGCTGTTGATGTAGCCCTAAGCAGAGACTGGCGAAAATCACTTTCATAAAAAGGGGTTGCCAAGCCTCCAAAAAACTACGAGTTGCCTGAAATCTCAGCAAACATTTTTTCACCCAATCTTGATGATTCTTTCAGGTAATGATCAGTACACCAAAACCACTTGGCTCACCAAATTTCGTTCTTCTAGGTTCAACCGTTCGTTTGCAGTAACCGTTTTCATTTTTAGGTTTCACTCTCTTTTCTCAGATAGGGATAAATGTATTTGAAACTCTAAATCAAACACGGTTTGTGCTAGCTCTTTGAAACTTGACACAATAAAGCTGTTTTAAGTTCTATCTCTATGTTTTGTTTGCTGTTGATGTATCCCTAAGCAGAGACTGGCGAAAATCACTTTCATAGAAAGGGGTTGCGAAGCTTCCAAAAAACTACGTGTGTCCTGAAATCTCAGCAAACATTTTTTCACCCAATCTTGATGATTCTTTCAGGTAATGATCAGTACACCAAAACCACTTGGCTCACCAAATTTCGTTTTTCTAGGTTCAACCGTTCGTTTGCAGTAACCGTTTTCATTTTTAGGTTTCACTCTGTTTTCTCCTATAGGGATACATGTATTTGGAACTCTAAATCAAACACGGTGTGTGCTAGCTCTTTGAAACTTGACACAATAAAGCAGTTTCAAGTTCTATCTCTATGCTTTGTTTGCTGTTGATGTACCCCTAAGCAGAGACTGGCGAAAATCACTTTCATGGAAAGGGGTTGCCAAGCTTCCAAAAAACTACGAGTTGCCTGAAATCTCAGCAAACATTTTTTCATTCAATCTTGATGATTCTTTCAGGTAATGATCAGTACACCAAAACCACTTTGCTCATCAAATTTCGTTCTTCTAGGTTCAACCGTTCGTTTGCAGTAACCGTTTTCATTTTTAGGTTTCACTCTGTTTTCTCCTAAAGGGATACATGTATTTGGAACTCTAAATCAAACACGGTTTGTGCTAGCTCTTTGAAACTTGACACAATAAAGATGTCTCAAGTTCTATCTCTATGCTTTGTTTGCTGTTGATGTAGCCCTAAGCAGAGACTGGTGAAAATCACTTTCATAGAAAGGGGTTGTCAAGCTTCCAAAAAACTACGAGTTGCCTGAAATCTCAGCAAACATTTTTTCACCCAATCTTGATGATTCTTTCAGGTAATGATCACTACACCAAAACCACTTGGCTCACCAAATTTCGTTCTTCTAGTTTCAACCGTTCGTTTGCATTAACCGTTTTCATTTTTAGGTTTCACTCTGTTTTCTCCTATAGGGATACATGTATTTGGAACTCTAAATCAAACACGGTTTGTGCTAGCTCTTTGAAACGTGACACAATAAAGCACTTTCAAGTTCTATCTCTATGCTTTGTTTGCTGTTGATGTAGCCCTAAGCAGAGACTGGCGAAAATCACTTTCATGGAAATAGGTTGCCAAGCTTCCAGAGAACTACGAGTTTCCTGAAATCTCAGCAAACACTTTTTCACCCAATCTTGATGATTCTTTCATGAAATGATCAGTACACCAAAACCACTTGGCTCACCAAATTTCGTTCTTCTAGGTTAAACCGTTCATTTGCAGTAAACGTTTTCATATTTAGGTTTCACTCTGTTTTCTCCTATACAGATACATGTATTTGAAACTCTAAATCAAACACAGTTTGTGCTAGCTCTTTGAAACTTGACACAATAAAGCACTTTCAAGTGCCTTCTCTATGCTTTGTTTGCTGTTGATGTAGCCCTAAGCAGAGACTGGCGAAAATCACATTCAGGGAAAGGGGTTGCCAAGCTTTCAAAAAACTACGAGTTGCCTGAAATCTCAGCAAACACTTTTTCACCCAATCTTCATGATTCTTTCAGGTAAAGATCAGTACACCAAAACCACTTGGCTCACCAAATTTCGTTCTTCTAGCTTAAACCGTTCGTTTGCAGTAACCGTTTTCATTTTTAGGTTTCACTCTGTTTTCTCCTATAGGGATACATGTATTTGGAACTCTAAATAAACACGGGTTGTGCTAGCTCTTTGAAACTTGACACAATAAAGCAGTTTCAAGTTCTATCTCTATGCTTTGTTTGCTGTTGATGTAGCCCTAAGCACAGACTGGCGAAAATCACTTTCATGGAAAGGGGTTGCCAAGCTTCCAAAAAACTAAGAGTTGCCTGAAATCTCAGCAAATATTATTTCACCCAATCTTGATCATTCTTTCAGGTAATGATAAGTACACCAAAACCACTTGGCTCACCAAATTTTGTTCTTCTAGGTTAAACCGTTCGTTTGCAGAAACCGTTTTCATTTTTAGGTTTCACTCTGTTTTCTCCTATAGGGATACATGTATTTGGAACTCTAAATCAAACACGGTTTGTGCTAGCTCCTTGAAACATGACACAATAAAGCAGTTTCAAGTTCTATCTCTATGGTTTGTTTGCTGTTGACGTAGCCCTAAGCAGAGAGTGGCGAAAATCACTTTCATGGAAAGAGGTTGCAAACCTTCCAAAAAACTACGAGTTACCTGAAATTTCAGCAAACATTTTTTCACCCAATCTTGATGATTCTTTCATTTAATGATCAGTACACCAAAACCACATGGCTAACCAAATTTCATTCTTCTAAGTTCAACCGTTCGTTTGCAGTACCGTTTTTATTTTTAGGTTTCACTCTGTTTTCTCCTATAGGGATACATGTATTTGGAACTCTAAATCAAACACGGTTTTTGCTAGCTCTTTGAAACTTGACGCAATAAAGCAGTTTCAAGTTCTATCTCTATGGTTTGTTTGCTGTTAATGTAGCCCTAAGCAGAGACTGGCGAAAATCACTTTCATGGAAAGGGGTTGCCAAGCTTCCAAAAAACTACGAGTTGCCTGAAATCTCAGCAAATATTTCTTCACGCAATCTTGATCATTCTTTCAGGTAATGATCAGTACACCAAAATCACTTGGCTCACCAAATTTCGTTCTTCTAGTTTAAACCGTTCGTTTGCAGTAACCATTTTTATTTTTAGGTTTCACTCTGTTTTCTCCGAAACGGATACATGTATTTGGAACTCTAAATCAAACACGGTTTGTGCTAGCTCTTTGAAACTTGACACAATAAAGCAGTTTAAAGTTCTATCTCTATGGTTTGTTTCCTGTTGATGTAGCCCTAGCAGAGAGTGGCGAAAATCACTTTCATGGAAAGGGTTTCCAAGCGACCAAAATACTATGAGTTGCCTGAAATCTCAGCAAACATTTTTTTACCCAATCTTGATGATTCTCTCAGGTAATGATCAGTACACCAAAACCACTTGGCTCACCAAATTTCGTTCTTCTAGGTTAAACCCTTCGTATGCAGTAACCGTTTTCATTTTTAGGTTTCACTCTGTTTTCTGCTATAGGGATACATGTATTTGGAACTCTAAATCAAACACGGTTTGTGCTAGCTCTTTGAAACTTGACACAATAAAGCAGTTTCAAGTTCTATCTCTATGGTTTGTTTGCTGTTGATGCAGCCCTAAGCAGAGACTGGAGAAAATCACTTTCATGGAAAGGGGTTGCCAAGCTTTTAAAAAACTACGAGTTGCCTGAAATCTCAGCAAACACTTTTTCACCCAATCTTCATGATTCTTTCAGGTAAAGATCTGTACACCAAAACCACTTGGCTCACCAAATTTCGTTCTTCTAGGTTAAACCGTTCGTTTGCCGTAACCGTTTTCATATTTAGGTTTCACTCTGTTTATTCCTATAGGGATACATGTTTTTGGAGCTCTAAATCAAACACAGTTTGTGCTAGCTCTTTGAAACTTTACACAATAAAGCAGTTTCAAGTTCTATCTCTATGCTTTGTTGGCTGTTGATGTAGCCCTAAGCAGAGACTGGCGACAATCACTTTCATGGAAAGGGTTGCAAAGCTTCCAAAATACTATGAGTTCCCTGAAATCTCAGCAAATATTTTTTCCCCCAATCTTGATGATTCTTTCAGGTAATGATCAGTACACCAAAACCACTTGGCTCACCAAATTTCATTCTTCCAGTTTAAACCGTTTGTTTGCAGTAACTGTTTTCAATTTTAGGTTTCACTCTTTTTCTCCTATACGGATACATGTATTTGGAACTCTAAATCAAACACGGTTTGTGCTAGCTCTTTGAACCTTGACACAGTAAAGCAGTTTCCAGTTCTATCTCTGTGGTTTGTTTTCTGTTGATGTAGCCCTAAGCAGAGACTGGCGAAAATCACTTTCATGGAAAGGGGTTGCCAAGCTTCCAAAAAACTACGAGTTGCCTAAAATCCCAGCAAACACTTTTTCACCCAATCTTGATGATTCTTTCAGGTAATGATCAGTACACTAAAACCACTTGGCTCACCAAATTTCGTTCTTCTAGGTTAAACCGTTCTTTTGCAGTAACCATTTTTATTTTTAGGTTTCACTCTGTTTTCTCCGAAACGGATACATGTATTTGGAACTCTAAATCAAACACGGTTTGTGCTAGCCCTTTAAACTTGACACAATAAAGCAGTTTAAAGTTCTATCTCTATGGTTTGTTTGCTGTTGATGTAGCCCTAAGCAGAGAGTGGCGAAAATCACTTTCATGGAAAGGGTATCCAAGCGTCCAAAATATTATGAGTTGCCTGAAATCCCAGCAAACATTTTTTTACCCAATCTTGATGATTCTCTCAGGTAATGATCAGTACACCAAAACCACTTGGCTCACCAAATTTCGTTCTTCTAGGTTTAACCGTTCGTTTGCAGTAACCGTTTTCATTTTTAGGTTTCACTCTGTTTTCTCCTATACGGATACATGTATTTGGAATTCTAAATCAAACATGGTTTGTGCTAGCTCTTTGAAACTTGACACAGTAAAGCAGTTTCCAGTTCTATCTCTATGGTTTGTTTGCTGTTGATGTAGCCCTAAGCAGAGACTGGCGAAAATCACTTTCATGGAAAGGGGTTGCCAAGCTTCCAAAAAACTACGAGTTGCCTGAAATCTCAGCAAACACTTTTTCACCCAATCTTGATGATTCTTTCAGGTAATGATAAGTACATCAAAATCACTTGGCTCACCAAATTTTGTTCTTCTAGTTTAAATCGTTCTTTTGCAGTAACCGTTTTCATTTTTAGGTTTCACTCTGTTTTCTCCTATACGGATACATGTATTTGGAATTCTAAATCAAACACTGTTTGTGCTAGCTCTTTGAATCTTGACACAATTAAGCAGTTTCAAGTTCTATCTCTATGCTTTGTTTGCTGTTGATGTAGCCCTAAGCAGAGACTGGCGAAAATCAATTTCATGGAAATAGGTTGCCAAGCTTCCAGAAAACTACGAGTTGCCTGAAATCTCAGCAAACACTTTTTCACCCAATCTTGATGATTCTTTCAGGAAATGATCGGTACACCAAAACCACTTGGCTCACCAAATTTTGTTCTTCTAGGTTAAACCGTTCGTTTCCAGTAAACGTTTTCATTTTTAGGTTTCACTCTGTTTTCTCCTATATGGATACATGTATTTGGAACTCTAAATCAAACACGGTTTGTGCTAGCTGTTTGAAACTTGACACAATAAAGCAGTTTCAAGTTCTATCTCTATGGTTTGTTTGCTGTTGATGTAGCCCTAAGCAGAGAGTGGCAAAAATCTCTTTCATGGAAAGGGTTGCCAAGCTTCCAAAAAACTATGAGTTGCCTCAAATCTCAGCAAATATATTTTCACCCCATCTTGATGATTCTTTCAGGTAATGATCAGTATACCAAAACCACTTGGCTCACCAAATTTCGTTCTTCTAGGTTAAACCGTTCGTTTGCAGTAACCGTTTTCATTTTTAGCTTTCACTCTGTTTTCTCCTAAACGGACACATGTATTTGGAACTCTAAATCAAACACGGTTTGTGCTAGCTCTTTGAAACTTGACACAATAAAGCAGTTTCAAGTTCTATCTCTATGGTTTGTTTGCTGTTGATGTAGCCCTAAGAAGAGAGTGGCAAAAATCACTTTCAGGGAAAGGGTTGCCAAGCTTCCAAAAAACTACGAGTTGCCTGAAATCTCAGCAAACATTTTCTCACCCAATCTTGATGATTCTTTCAGGGTATGATCAGTACACAAAAACCACTTGGCTCACCAAATTTCGTTCTTCTAGGTTAAACTGTTCGTTTGCAGTAAAAGTTTTCATTTTTAGGTTTCACTCTCTTTTCTCCTATATGGATACATGTATTTTGGACTCTAAATCAAACACGGTTTGTGCTAGCTCTTTGAAACTTGACACAATAACGCAGTTTCAAGTTCTATCTCTATGCTTTGTTTGCTGTAGATGTAGCCCTAAGCAGAGACTGGCGAAAATCACTTTCATGGGAAGGGTTGCCAAGCTTCCAAAAAACTACGAGTTGCCTGAAATCTCAGCAAACATTTTTTCACCCAATCTTGATGATTCTTTCAGGTAATGATCAGTACACCGAAACCACTTGGCTCAAAATTTCGTTCTTCTAGGTTAAATCGTTCGTTTGTAGTAACCGTTTTCATTTTTAGGTTTCACTCTGTTTTCTTCTATAGGGATACATGTATTTGGAACTCTAAATCACACACGGTTTGTGCTAGCTCTTTTAATCTTGACACAATAAAGCAGTTTCTACTTCTGTCTCTATGGTTTGTTTGCTGTTGATGTAGCCCTTAAGCAGAGAATGGCGAAAATAACGTTCATGGAAAGGGGTTGCCAAGCTTCCAAAAAACTACGAGTTGCCTGAAATCTCAGCAAACACTTTTTCACCCAATCTTCATGATTCTTTCAGGAAATGATCAGTACAGCAAAACCACTTGCCTCACCAAATTTCGTTCTTCTAGGTTAAACCGTTCGTTTGCAGTAACCGTTTTCATTTTTAGGTTTCACTCTGTTTTCTCTTATACGGATACATGTATTTGGAATTCTAAATCAAACACGGTTTTTGCTACCTCTTTGAAACTTGACACAATAAAGCAGTTTCAAGTTCTATCTCTATGGTTTGTTTGCTGTTGATGTAGCCCTAAGCAGAGACTGGCGAAAATCACTTTCATGGAAAGGGGTTTCCTGGCTACCATAAAACTACGAGTTCCCTGAAATCTAAGCAAACATTTTTTCACCCAATCTTGATGATTCTTTCAGGTAATGATCAGTACACCAAAACCACTTGGCTTACAAAATTTTGTTCTTCTATTTTAAACCGTTCGTTTGCAGTAACCGTTTTCATTTTTAGGTTTCACTCTGTTTTTTCCTATAGGGATACATGTATTTGGAACTCTAAATCAAACACGGTTTGTGCTAGCTCTTTGAAACTTGACACAATAAAGCACTTTCAAGTTCTATCTCTTTGCTTTGTTTGCTGTTGATGTAGCCCTTAGCAGAGACTGGCGAAAACAACTTTCATGAATGGGGTTGCCAAGCTTCCAAGAAACTATGAGTTGCCTGAAATCTCAGCAAATATTTTTTTCACAAAATCATGATGATTCTTTCAGGTAATGATCAGTACACCAAAACGACTTGGCTCACCAAATTTCGTTCTTGTAGGTTCAACCGTTCGTTTGCAGTAACTGTTTTCATGTTTAGGATTCACTCTGTTTTCTCCTATAGGGATACATGTATTTGGAACTCTAAATCAAACACGGTTTTTGCTACCTTTTTGAAACTTGACACAATAAAGCAGTTTCAAGTTCTATCTCTATGCTTTGTTTTCTGTTGATGTAGCCCTAAGCAGAGACTGGCGAAAATCACTTTCATGGAAAGGGTTTGCCAAGCTACCAAAAAAGTATGAGTTGCCTGAAATCTCAGCCAATATTTTTTCACCCAATCTTGATGATTCTTTCAGGTAATGATCAGTACACCAAAACCACTTGGCTCACCAAATTTCGTTCTTCTAGGTTAAACCGTTCGTGTGCAGTAACCGTTTTCATTTTTTAGGTTTCACTCTTTTGTCTCCTATAGGGAACATGTATTTGGAACTCTAAATGCAAACACGGTTTGTGCTAGCTCTTTAAAACTTGACACAATAAAGCAGTTTCAAGTTCTATCTCTATGCTTTGTGTACTGTTGTTGTAGCCCTAAGCAGAGACTGGCGAAAATCACTTTAATGGAAAGGGGTTGCCAAGCTTCCAAAAAACTACGAGTTGCCTGAAATCTCAGCAAACATTTTTTCACCCAATCTTGATGATTTTTTCAAATAATAATTAATACACCAAAACCACTTGGCTCACCAAATTTCGTTCTTCTACGTTAAACCGTTCCTTTGCAGTAACCGTTTTCATTTTTAGGTTTCACTCTGTTTTCTCCTATAGGGATACATGTATTTGGAACTCTAAATCAAACACGGTGTGTGCTAGCTCTTTTAAACTTGACACAATAAAGCAGTTTCAAGTTCTATCTCTGTGTTTTGTTTGCTGTTGATGTAGCCCTAAGCAGAGACTGGCGAAAATCACTTTCATGGAAAGGGGTTGCCAAGCTTCCAAAAAACGACGAGTTGCCTGAAATCTCAGCAAACATTTTTTCACCAAATCTTGATGATTCTTTCAGGTAATGATCAGTACAGCAAAATTACTTGGCTCACAAAATTTCGTTCTTCTAGGTTAAATTCTTCGTTTGCAGTAACCGTTTTCATTTTTAGGTTTCACTCTGTTTTCTCCTATAGGGATACATGTATTTGGAACTCTAAATCAAACACGGTTTGTGCTAGCTCTTTTAATCTTGACACAATAAAGCAGTTTCAAGTTCTATCTCTGTGTTTTGTTTGCTGTTGATGTAGCCCTAAGCAGAGACTGGCGAAAATCACTTTCATGGAAAGGGGTTGCCAAGCTTCCAAAAAACGACGAGTAGCCTGAAATCTCAGCAAACATTTTTTCACCCAGTCTTGATGATTCTTTCAGGTAATGATCAGTACAGCAAAATTACTTGGCTCACCAAATTTCGTTCTTCTAGGTTAAACCCTTCGTTTGCAGTAACCGTTTTCATTTTTAGGTTTCACTCTGTTTTCTCCTATAGGGATACATGTATTTGGAACTCTAAATCAAACACGGTGTGTGCTAGCTTTTTGAAACTTGACACAATAAAGCAGTATCAAGTTCTATCTCTATGCTTTGTTTGATGTTGATGTAGCCCTAAGCAGAGACTTGCGATAATCACTTTCATGGAAAGGGGTTGCCAAGCTTCCAAAAAAGTACGAGTTGCCTGAAATCTCAGCAAACATTTTTTCACCCAATCTTGATGATTCTTTCAGGTAATGATCAGTACACCAAAACCACTTGGCTCACCAAATTTCGTTCTTCTAGGTTCAACCGTTCATGTGCAGTAACCATTTTCATTTTTAGGTTTCACTCTGTTTTCTCCTATAGGGATACATGTATTTGGAACTCTAAATCAAACACGGTTTGTGCTAGCTCTTTGAAACTTGACACAATAAAGCAGTTTCAAGTTCTATCTTTATGGTTTGTTCGCTGTTGATGTAGCCCTAAGCAGAGACTGGCGAAAATCACTTTCACGGAAACGGGTTGCCAAGCTTCCAAAAAACTACTAGTTGCCTGAAATCTCAGCAAACATTTTTTCACCCAATCTTGATGATTCTTTCAGGTAATGATCAGTACACCAAAACCACTTGGCTCACCAAATTTCGTTCTTCTAGGTTCAACCGTTCGTGTGCAGTAACCGTTTTCATTTTTAGGTTTCACTCTTTTGTCTCCTATAGGGATACATGTATTTGGAACTCTAAATCAAACACGGTTTGTGCTAGCTCTTTAAAACTTGACACAATAAAGCAGTTTCAAGTTCTATCTCTATGCTTTGTGTACTGTTGTTGTAGCCCTAAGCAGAGACTTGCGAAAATCACTTTAATGGAAAGGGGTTGCCAAGCTTCCAAAAACGACGAGTTGCCTGAAATCTCAGCAAACATTTTTTCACCCAATCTTGATGATTCTTTCAGGTAATGATCAGTACAGCAAAATTACTTGGCTCACCAAATTTCGTTCTTCTAGGTTAAACCCTTCGTTTGCAGTAAGCGTTTTCATTTTTAGGTTTCACTCTGTTTGCTCCTATAGGGATACATGCATTTGGAACTCTAAATCAAACACGGTTTGTGCAAGCTCTTTGAAATTTGACACAATAAAGCAGTTTCAAGTTCTATCTCTATGGTTTGTTTGCTGTTGATGTAGCCCTAAGCAGAGACTGTCGAAAATCACTTTCAAGGAAAGGGGTTGCTAAGCTTCCAAAAAGCTACGAGTTTCCTGAAATCTCAGCAAACATTTTTTCACACAATCTTGATGATTCTTTCAGGTAATGATCAGTACACCAAAACCACTTGGCTCACCAAATTTCGTTCTTCTAGGTTCAACCGTTCGTTTGCAGTAACCGTTTTCATTTTTAGGTTTCACTCTGATTTCTCCTATAGGGATACATGTATTCGGAACTCTAAATCAAACACGGTTTGTGATAGCTCTTTGAAACTTGACACAATAAAGCAGTTTCAAGTTCTATCTCTATGCTTTGTTTGCTGTTGATGTAGCCCTAAGCAGAGACTGGCGAAAATCACTTTCATTGAAAGGGGTTGCCAAGCTTCCAAAAAACTAGGAGTTGCCTGAAATCTCAGCAATCATTTTTTCACCCAATCTTGATGATTCTTTCTGGTAATGATCAGTACACCAAAACCACTTGGCTCTCCAAATTTCGATCTTCTAGGTTAAACCGTTCGTTTGCAGTAACCGTTTTCATTTTTAGGTTTCACTCTGTTTTGTCCTATAGGGATACATGTATTTGGAAGTCTAAATCAAACACAGTTTCTCTAGCTCTTTCAAACTTGACACAATACAGCAGTTTCAAGTTCTATCTCTATGCTTTGTTTGCTGTTGATGTAGCCCTAAGCAGAGACTGGCGAAAATCACTTTCATGGAAAGGGGTTGCCAAGCTTCCAAAAAACTACGAGTTTTTTGAAATCTCAGCAAACACTTTTTCACCCAATCTTGATGATTCTTTCTGGTAATGATCAGTACACCAAAACCACTTGGCTCTCCAAATTTCGATCTTCTAGGTTCAACCGTTCGTTTGCAGTAACCGTTTTCATTTTTAGGTTTCACTCTGTTTTCTCCTATAGGGATACATGTATTTGGAACTCTAAATCAAACACGGTTTGTGCTAGCTCTTTGAAATTTGACACAATAGTGTAATTTCAAGTTCTATATCTATGCTTTGTTTGCTGTTGATGTAGCCCTAAGCAGAGACTGGCGAAAATCACTTTCATGGAAAGGGGTTGCCAAGCTTATAAAAAAATACGAGTTGCCTGAAATCTCAGCAAACATTTTTTCACCCAATCTTGATGATTCTTTCAGGTAATGATCAGTACACCAAAACCACTTGGCTCACCAAATTTGATTCTTCTAGGTTCAACCGTTCGTTTGCAGTAACCGTTTTCATTTATAGGTTTCACTCTGTTTTCTTCTAGAGGGATACATTTATTTGGAACTCAAAATAAACACGGTTTTTGCTAGCTCTTTGAAACTTGACACAATAAAGCAGTTTCAAGTTCTATCTCTATGCTTTGTTTGCTGTTGATGTAGCCCTAAGCAGAGACTGGCGAAAATCACTTTCACAGAAAGGGGTTGCCAAGCTTCCAAAAAACGACGAGTTGCCTGAAATCTCAGCAAACATTTTTTCACCCAATCTTGATGATACTTTCAGGTAATGATCAGTACACCAAAACGACTTGGCTCACCAAATTTCGTTCTTCTAGGTTCAACCGTTCGTTTGCAGTAACCGTTTTCATTTTTAGGTTTCACTCTGTTTTCTCCTATAGGGATACATGTATTTGAAACTCTAAATCATACACGGTTTCTGCTAGCTCTTTGAAACTTGACACAATAAAGCAGTTTCAAGTTCTGTCTCTATGCGTTGTTTGCTGTTGATGTAGCCCTAAGCAGAGACTGGCGAAAATCACTTTCATGGAAAGGGGTTGCCAAGCTTCCAAAAACTACGAGTTGCCTGATATCTCACCAAACATTTTTTCACCCAATCTTGATGATTCTTTCAGGTAATGATCAGTACACCAAAACCACTGGGCTCACCAAATTTCGTTCTTCTAGGTTCAACCGTTCGTTTGCAGTAACCGTTTTCATTTTTAGGTTTCACTCTGTTTTCTCCTATAAGGATACATGTATTTGGAACTCTAAATCAAACACGGTTTGTGCTAGCTCTTTCAAACTTGACACAATAAAGCCGTGTCTATTTCTATCTCTATGCTTTGTTTGCTGTTGATGTAGCCCTAAGCAGAGACTGGCGAAAATCACTTTCATCGAAAGGGGTGCCAAGTTTCTAAAAAACGACGAGTTGCCTGAAATCTCAGCAAACATTTTTTCACCCAATCTTGATGATTCTTTCAGGTAATGATCAGTACACCAAAACCACTTGGCTCACCAAATTTCGTTCTTCTAGGTTAAACCGTTCTTTTGCAGTAACCGTTTTCATTTTTAGGTTTCACTCTGTTTTCTCCTATAGGGATACATATATTTGGAACTCTAAATCAAACAGGGTTTGTGCTAGCTCTTTGAAACTTGACATAATAAAGCAGTTTCAAGTTCTATCTCTATGCTTTGTTTGCTGTTAATGTAGCCCTAAGCAGAGACTGGCAAAAATCACTTTCATGGAATGGGGTTGCCAAGCTTCCAAAAAACGACGTGTTCCCTGAAATCTCAGAAAACAGTTTTTCACCCAATCTTGATGATTCTTTCAGGTAATGATCAGTACACCAAAACCACCTGCCTCACCAAATTTCGTTCTTCTAGGTTAAACCGTTCGTTTGCAGTAACCGTTTTCATTATTAGGTTTCACTCTGTTTTCTTCTATAGGGATACATGTATTTGGAACTCTAAATCAAACACGGTTTGTGCTAGCTGTTTGAAACTTGACATCATGAAGCAGTTTCACGTTCTATCTCTATGGTTTGTTTGCCGTTGATGTAGCCCTAAGCAGAGACTGGCGAAAATCACTTTAATGGAAAGGGGTTGCCAAGCTTCCAAAAAACTACGAGTTGCCTGAAATCTCAGCAAACATTTTTTCACCCAATCTTGATGATTCTTTCAGGTAATGATCAGTACACCAAAACCACTTGGCTCTCCAAATTTCGTTCTTCTAGGTTAAACCGTTCGTGTGCAGTAACCGTTTTCATTTTTAGGTTTCACTCTTTTGTCTCCTATAGGGATACATGTATTTGGAACTCTAAATCAAACACGGTTTGTGCTAGCTCTTTAAAACTTGACACAATAAAGCAGTTTCAAGTTCTATCCCTATGCTTTGTGTACTGTTGTTGTAGCCCTAAGCAGAGACTGGCGAAAATCACTTTAATGGAAAGGGGTTGCCAAGCTTCCAAAAAACTACGAGTTGCCTGAAATCTCAGCAAACATTTTTTCACCCAATCTTGATGATTTTTTCAAATAATAATTAATACACCAAAACCACTTGGCTCACCAAATTTCGTTCTTCTAGGTTAAACCGTTCCTTTGCAGTAACCGTTTTCATTTTTAGGTTTCACTCTGTTTTCTCCTATAGGGATACATGTATTTGGAACTCTAAATCAAACACGGTGTGTGCTAGCTCTTTTAAACTTGACACAATAAAGCAGTTTCAAGTTCTATCTCTGTGTTTTGTTTGCTGTTGATGTAGCCCTAAGCAGAGACTGGCGAAAATCACTTTCATGGAAAGGGGTTGCCAAGCTTCCAAAAAACGACGAGTTGCCTGAAATCTCAGCAAACATTTTTTCACCAAATCTTGATGATTCTTTCAGGTAATGATCAGTACAGCAAAATTACTTGGCTCACAAAATTTCGTTCTTCTAGGTTAAATTCTTCGTTTGCAGTAACCGTTTTCATTTTTAGGTTTCACTCTGTTTTCTCCTATAGGGATACATGTATTTGGAACTCTAAATCAAACACGGTTTGTGCTAGCTCTTTTAAACTTGACACAATAAAGCAGTTTCAAGTTCTATCTCTGTGTTTTGTTTGCTGTTGATGTAGCCCTAAGCAGAGACTGGCGAAAATCACTTTCATTGAAAGGGGTTGCCAAGCTTCCAAAAAACGACGAGTAGCCTGAAATCTCAGCAAACATTTTTTCACCCAGTCTTGATGATTCTTTCAGGTAATGATCAGTACAGCAAAATTACTTGGCTCACCAAATTTCGTTCTTCTAGGTTAAACCCTTCGTTTGCAGTAACCGTTTTCATTTTTAGGTTTCACTCTGTTTTCTCCTATAGGGATACATGTATTTGGAACTCTAAATCAAACACGGTGTGTGCTAGCTTTTTGAAACTTGACACAATAAAGCAGTATCAAGTTCTATCTCTATGCTTTGTTTGATGTTGATGTAGCCCTAAGCAGAGACTTGCGATAATCACTTTCATGGAAAGGGGTTGCCAAGCTTCCAAAAAAGTACGAGTTGCCTGAAATCTCAGCAAACATTTTTTCACCCAATCTTGATGATTCTTTCAGGTAATGATCAGTACACCAAAACCACTTGGCTCACCAAATTCCGTTCTTCTAGGTTCAACCGTTCATGTGCAGTAACCGTTTTCATTTTTAGGTTTCACTCTGTTTTCTCCTATAGGGATACATGTATTTGGAACTCTAAATCAAACACGGTTTGTGCTAGCTCTTTGAAACTTGACACAATAAAGCAGTTTCAAGTTCTATCTTTATGGTTTGTTCGCTGTTGATGTAGCCCTAAGCAGAGACTGGCGAAAATCACTTTCACGGAAACGGGTTGCCAAGCTTCCAAAAAACTACTAGTTGCCTGAAATCTCAGCAAACATTTTTTCACCCAATCTTGATGATTCTTTCAGGTAATGATCAGTACACCAAAACCACTTGGCTCACCAAATTTCGTTCTTCTAGGTTCAACCGTTCGTGTGCAGTAACCGTTTTCATTTTTAGGTTTCACTCTTTTGTCTCCTATAGGGATACATGTATTTGGAACTCTAAATCAAACACGGTTTGTGCTAGCTCTTTAAAACTTGACACAATAAAGCAGTTTCAAGTTCTATCTCTATGCTTTGTGTACTGTTGTTGTAGCCCTAAGCAGAGACTTGCGAAAATCACTTTAATGGAAAGGGGTTGCCAAGCTTCCAAAAAACTAGGAGTTGCCTGAAATCTCAGCAAACATTTTTTCACCCAATCTTGATGATTCTTTCAGGTAATGATCAGTACAGCAAAATTACTTGGCTCACCAAATTTCGTTCTTCTAGGTTAAACCCTTCGTTTGCAGTAAGCGTTTTCATTTTTAGGTTTCACTCTGTTTGCTCCTATAGGGATACATGCATTTGGAACTCTAAATCAAACACGGTTTGTGCAAGCTCTTTGAAATTTGACACAATAAAGCAGTTTCAAGTTCTATCTCTATGGTTTATTTGCTGTTGATGTAGCCCTAAGCAGAGACTGTCGAAAATCACTTTCAAGGAAAGGGGTTGCTAAGCTTCCAAAAAGCTCGAGTTTCCTGAAATCTCAGCAAACATTTTTTCACACAATCTTGATGATTCTTTCAGGTAATGATCAGTACACCAAAACCACTTGGCTCACCAAATTTCGTTCTTCTAGGTTCAACCGTTCGTTTGCAGTAACCGTTTTCATTTTTAGGTTTCACTCTGATTTCTCCTATAGGGATACATGTATTCGGAACTCTAAATCAAACACGGTTTGTGATAGCTCTTTGAAACTTGACACAATAAAGCAGTTTCAAGTTCTATCTCTATGCTTTGTTTGCTGTTGATGTAGCCCTAAGCAGAGACTGGCGAAAATCACTTTCATTGAAAGGGGTTGCCAAGCTTCCAAAAAACTAGGAGTTGCCTGAAATCTCAGCAATCATTTTTTCACCCAATCTTGATGATTCTTTCTGGTAATGATCAGTACACCAAAACCACTTGGCTCTCCAAATTTCGATCTTCTAGGTTAAACCGTTCGTTTGCAGTAACCGTTTTCATTTTTAGGTTTCACTCTGTTTTGTCCTATAGGGATACATGTATTTGGAAGTCTAAATCAAACACAGTTTCTCTAGCTCTTTCAAACTTGACACAATACAGCAGTTTCAAGTTCTATCTCTATGCTTTGTTTGCTGTTGATGTAGCCCTAAGCAGAGACTGTCGAAAATCACTTTCAAGGAAAGGGGTTGCTAAGCTTCCAAAAAGCTACGAGTTTCCTGAAATCTCAGCAAACATTTTTTCACACAATCTTGATGATTCTTTCAGGTAATGATCAGTACACCAAAACCACTTGGCTCACCAAATTTCGTTCTTCTAGGTTCAACCGTTCGTTTGCAGTAACCGTTTTCAATTTTAGGTTTCACTCTGATTTCTCCTATAGGGATACATGTATTCGGAACTCTAAATCAAACACGGTTTGTGATAGCTCTTTGAAACTTGACACAATAAAGCAGTTTCCAGTTCTATCTCTATGCTTTGTTTGCTGTTGATGTAGCCCTAAGCAGAGACTGGCGAAAATCACTTTCATTGAAAGGGGTTGCCAAGCTTCCAAAAAACTAGGAGTTGCCTGAAATCTCAGCAATCATTTTTTCACCCAATCTTGATGATTCTTTCTGGTAATGATCAGTACACCAAAACCACTTGGCTCTCCAAATTTCGATCTTCTAGGTTAAACCGTTCGTTTGCAGTAACCGTTTTCATTTTTATTTTTCACTCTGTTATGTCCTATAGGGATACATGTATTTGGAAGTCTAAATCAAACACAGTTTCTCTAGCTCTTTCAAACTTGACACAATACAGCAGTTTCAAGTTCTATCTCTATGCTTTGTTTGCTGTTGATGTAGCCCTAAGCAGAGACTGGCGAAAATCACTTTCTTGGAAAGGGGTTGCCAAGCTTCCAAAAAACTACGAGTTTTTTGAAATCTCAGCAAACACTTTTTCACCCAATCTTGATGATTCTTTCTGGTAATGATCAGTACACCAAAACCACTTGGCTCTCCAAATTTCGATCTTCTAGGTTCAACCGTTCGTTTGCAGTAACCGTTTTCATTTTTAGGTTTCACTCTGTTTTCTCCTATAGGGATACATGTATTTGGAACTCTAAATCAAACACGGTTTGTGCTAGCTCTTTGAAATTTGACACAATAGTGTAATTTCAAGTTCTATATCTATGCTTTGTTTGCTGTTGATGTAGCCCTAAGCAGAGACTGGCGAAAATCACTTTCATGGAAAGGGGTTGCCAAGCTTATAAAAAAATACGAGTTGCCTGAAATCTCAGCAAACATTTTTTCACCCAATCTTGATGATTCTTTCAGGTAATGATCAGTACACCAAAACCACTTGGCTCACCAAATTTGATTCTTCTAGGTTCAACCGTTCGTTTGCAGTAACCGTTTTCATTTTTAGGTTTCACTCTGTTTTCTTCTAGAGGGATACATTTATTTGGAACTCAAAATAAACACGGTTTTTGCTAGCTCTTTGAAACTTGACACAATAAAGCAGTTTCAAGTTCTATCTCTATGCTTTGTTTGCTGTTGATGTAGCCCTAAGCAGAGACTGGCGAAAATCACTTTCACAGAAAGGGGTTGCCAAGCTTCCAAAAAACGACGAGTTGCCTGAAATCTCAGCAAACATTTTTTCACCCAATCTTGATGATACTTTCAGGTAATGATCAGTACACCAAAACGACTTGGCTCACCAAATTTCGTTCTTCTAGGTTCAACCGTTCGTTTGCAGTAACCGTTTTCATTTTTAGGTTTCACTCTGTTTTCTCCTATAGGGATACATGTATTTGAAACTCTAAATCATACACGGTTTCTGCTAGCTCTTTGAAACTTGACACAATAAAGCAGTTTCAAGTTCTGTCTCTATGCGTTGTTTGCTGTTGATGTAGCCCTAAGCAGAGACTGGCGAAAATCACTTTCATGGAAAGGGGTTGCCAAGCTTCCAAAAACTACGAGTTGCCTGATATCTCACCAAACATTTTTTCACCCAATCTTGATGATTCTTTCAGGTAATGATCAGTACACCAAAACCACTGGGCTCACCAAATTTCGTTCTTCTAGGTTCAACCGTTCGTTTGCAGTAACCGTTTTCATTTTTAGGTTTCACTCTGTTTTCTCCTATAAGGATACATGTATTTGGAACTCTAAATCAAACACGGTTTGTGCTAGCTCTTTCAAACTTGACACAATAAAGCCGTGTCTATTTCTATCTCTATGCTTTGTTTGCTGTTGATGTAGCCCTAAGCAGAGACTGGCGAAAATCACTTTCATCGAAAGGGGTGCCAAGTTTCTAAAAAACGACGAGTTGCCTGAAATCTCAGCAAACATTTTTTCACCCAATCTTGATGATTCTTTCAGGTAATGATCAGTACACCAAAACCACTTGGCTCACCAAATTTCGTTCTTCTAGGTTAAACCGTTCTTTTGCAGTAACCGTTTTCATTTTTAGGTTTCACTCTGTTTTCTCCTATAGGGATACATATATTTGGAACTCTAAATCAAACAGGGTTTGTGCTAGCTCTTTGAAACTTGACATAATAAAGCAGTTTCAAGTTCTATCTCTATGCTTTGTTTGCTGTTAATGTAGCCCTAAGCAGAGACTGGCAAAAATCACTTTCATGGAATGGGGTTGCCAAGCTTCCAAAAAACGACGTGTTGCCTGAAATCTCAGAAAACAGTTTTTCACCCAATCTTGATGATTCTTTCAGGTAATGATCAGTACACCAAAACCACCTGCCTCACCAAATTTCGTTCTTCTAGGTTAAACCGTTCGTTTGCAGTAACCGTTTTCATTATTAGGTTTCACTCTGTTTTCTTCTATAGGGATACATGTATTTGGAACTCTAAATCAAACACGGTTTGTGCTAGCTGTTTGAAACTTGACATCATGAAGCAGTTTCACGTTCTATCTCTATGGTTTGTTTGCCGTTGATGTAGCCCTAAGCAGAGACTGGCGAAAATCACTTTCATGGAAAGGGGTTGCCAAGCTTCCAAAAAACTACGAGTTGCTTGAAATCTCAGCAAACACTTTTTCACCCAAACTTGATGATTCTTTCAGGTAATGATCCGTACACCAAAACCACTTGGCTCACCAAATTTCGTTCTTCTAGGTTCAACCGTTCGTTTGCAGTAACCGTTTTCATTTTTAGGTTTCACTCTATTTTCTCCTATAGGGATACATGTATTTGGAACTCTAAATCAAACAGGGTTTGTGCTAGCTCTTTGAAACTTGACACAATAAAGCAGTTTCAAGTTCTATCTCTATGCTTTGTTTGCTGTTGATGTAGCCCTAAGCAGAGACTGGCGAAAATCACTTTCATGGAAAGGGATTGCCAAGCTTCCAAAAAACTACGAGTTGCCTGAAATCTCAGCAAACATTTTTTCACCCAATCTTGATGTTTCTTTCAGGTATTGATCAGTACACCAAAACCACGTGGCTCACCAAATTTCGTTCTTCTAGGTTAAACCGTTCATTTGCAGTAACCGTTTTCATTTTTAGGTTTCACTCTGTTTTCTCCTATTGGGATACATGTATTTGGAAATCTAAATCAAACACGGTTTGTGCTAGCTTTTTGAAACATGACACAATAAAGCAGTTTCAAGTTCTATCTCTATGCTTTGTTTGCTATTGATGTAGCCCTCAGCAGAGACTGGCGAAAATCACTTTCATCGAAAGGGGTTGCCATGCTTTCAAAAAAAAAAGAGTTGCCTGAAATCTCAGCAAACATTTTTTCACCCAATCTTTATGATTCTTTCGGGTAATGATCAGTGCACAAAAACCACTTGGCTCACCAAATTTCGTTCTTCTAGTTTAAACAATTCGTTTGCAGTAAGCGATTTCATTTTTAGGTTTCACTCTCTTTGCTCCTATAGGGATACATGCATTTGGAACTCTAAATCAAACACGGTTTGTGCAAGCTCTTTGAAATTTGACACAATAAAGCAGTTTCAAGTTCTGTCTCTATGGTTTGTTTGCTGTTGATGTAGCCCTAAGCAGAGACTGGCGAAAATCACTTTCATGGAAAGGGGTTGCCAAGCTTTCAAAAAACTAAGAGTTGCCTGAATTCTCAGCAAACATTTTTTCACCTAATCTTGATGTTTCTTTCAGGTAATGATCAGTACACCAAAACCACTTCGTGCACCAAATTTCGTTCTTGTAGGTTATACAGTTCGTTTGAAGTAACCGTTTTCATTTTTAGGTTTCACTCTGTTTTCTCCTATAGAGATACATATATTTGGAACTCTAAATCACACACGGTTTGTGCTAGCTCTTTGAAACTTGACACAATAAAGAAGTTTCTAGTTCTATCTCTATACTTTGTTTGCTGTTGATGTAGCCCTAAGCAGAGACTGTCGAAAATCACTTTCATGGAAAGGGGTTGCTAAGCTTCCAAAAAGCTACGAGTTTCCTGAAATCTCAGCAAACATTTTTTCACCCAATCTTGATGATTCTTTCAGGTAATGATCAGTACACCAAAACCACTTGGCTCACCAAATTTCGTTCTTCTAGGTTCAACCGTTCGTTTGCAGTAACCGTTTTCATTTTTAGGTTTCACTCTGTTTTCTCCTATAGGGATACATGTATTCGGAACTCTAAATCAAACACGGTTTGTGATAGCTCTTTGAAACTTGACACAATAAAGCAGTTTCAAGTTCTATCTCTATGCTTTGTTTGCTGTTGATGTAGCCCTAAGCAGAGACTGGCGAAAATCACTTTCATTGAAAGTGGTTGCCAAGCTTCCAAAAAACTACGAGTTGCCTGAAATCTCAGCAATCATTTTTTCACCCAATCTTGATGATTCTTTCTGGTAATGATCAGTACACCAAAACCACTTGGCTCTCCAAATTTCGATCTTCTATGTTAAACCGTTCGTTTGCAGTAACCGTTTTAATTTTTAGGTTTCACTCTGTTTTGTCCTATAGGGATACATGTATTTGGAACTCTAAATCAAACACAGTTTCTCTAGATCTTTCAAACTTGACACAATACAGCAGTTTCAAGTTCTATCTCTATGCTTTGTTTGCTGTTGATGTAGCCCTAAGCAGAGACTGGCGAAAATCACTTTCATGGAAAGGGGTTACCAAGCTTCCAAAAAACTACGAGTTTTTTGAAATCTCAGCAAACACTTTTTCACCCAATCTTGATGATTCTTTCAGGTAATGATCAGTACACCAAAACCACTTGGCTCATCAAATTTCGTTCTTCTAGGTTCAACCGTTCGTTTGCAGTAACCGTTTTCATTTTTAGGTTTCACTCTGTTTTTTCCTATAGGGATACATGTATTTGGAACTCTAAATCAAACACGGTTTGTGCTAGCTCTTTGAAATTTGACACAATAAAGCAATTTCAAGTTCTATATCTATGCTTTGTTTGCTGTTGATGTAGCCCTAAGCAGAGACTGGCGAAAATCACTTTCATGGAAAGGGGTTGCCAAGCTTATAAAAAAATACGAGTTGAATCAAATCTCAGCAAACATTTTTTCACCCAATCTTGATGATTCTTTCAGGTAATGATCAGTACACCAAAACCACTTGGCTCACCAAATTTCATTCTTCTAGGTTCAACCGTTCGTTTGCAGTAACCGTTTTCATTTTTAGGTTTCACTCTGTTTTCTTCTAGAGGGATACATTTATTTGGAACTCTAAATCAAACACGGTTTTTGCTAGCTCTTTGAAACTTGACACAATAAAGCAGTTTCAAGTTCTATCTCTATGCTTTGTTTGCTGTTGATGTAGCCCTAAGCAGAGACTGGCGAAAATCACTTTCATAGAAAGGGGTTGCCAAGCTTCCAAAAAACGACGAGTTGCCTGAAATCTCAGCAAACATTTTTTCACCCAATCTTGATGATACTTTCAGGTAATGATCAGTACACCAAAACGACTTGGCTCACCAAATTTCGTTCTTCTAGGTTCAACCGTTCGTTTGCAGTAACCGTTTTCATTTTTAGGTTTCACTCTGTTTTCTCCTATAGGGATACATGTATTTGAAACTCTAAATCAAACACGGTTTGTGTTAGCTCTTTGAAACTTGACACAATAAAGCAGTTTCAAGTTCTGTCTCTATGCGTTGTTTGCTGTTGATGTAGCCCTAAGCAGAGACTGGCGAAAATCACTTTCATGGAAAGGGGTTGCCAAGCTTCCAAAAAACGACGAGTTTCCTGAAATCTCAGCAAACATTTTTTCACCCAATCTTGATGATTCTTTCAGGTAATGATCAGTACACCAAAACCACTGGGCTCACCAAATTTCGTTCTTCTAGGTTCAACCGTTCGTTTGCAGTAACCGTTTTCATTTTTAGGTTTCACTCTGTTTTCTCCTATAAGGATACATGTATTTGGAACTCTAAATCAAACACGGTTTGTGCTAGCTCTTTCAAACTTGACACAATAAAGCCGTGTCTATTTCTATCTCTATTCTTTGTTTGCTGTTGATGTAGCCCTAAGCAGAGACTGGCGAAAATCACATTCAGGGAAAGGGGTGCCAAGTTTCTAAAAAACGACGAGTTGCCTGAAATCTCAGCAAACATTTTTTCACCCAATCTTGATGATTCTTTCAGGTAATGATCAGTACACCAAAACCACTTGGCTCACCAAATTTCGTTCTTCTAGGTTAAACCGTTCTTTTGCAGTAACCGTTTTCATTTTTAGGTTTCACTCTGTTTTTTCCTATAGGGATACATATATTTGGAACTCTAAATCAAACAGGGTTTGTGCTAGCTCTTTGAAACTTGACATAATAAAGCAGTTTCAAGTTCTATCAATATGCTTTGTTTGCTGTTGATGTAGCCCTAAGCAGAGACTGGCGAAAATCACTTTCATGGAATGGGGTTGCCAAGCTTCCAAAAAACGACGTGTTGCCTGAAATCTCAGCAAACATTTTTTCACCCAATCTTGATGATTCTTTCAGGTAATGATCAGTATACCAAAACCACTTGCCTCACCAAATTTCGTTCTTCTAGGTTCAACCGTTCGTTTGCAGTAACCGTTTTCATTTTTAGGTTTCACTCTGTTTTCTCCTATAAGGATTCATGTATTTGGAACTCTAAATCAAACACGGTTTGTGCTAGCTCTTTGAAACTTGACTCAATAAAGCAGTTTCCAGTTCTATCTCTATGCTTTGTTTGCTGTTGATGTAGCCCTAAGCAGAGACTGGCGAAAATCACTTTAATGGAAAGGGGTGCTAAGCTTCTAAAAAACTACGAGTTGCCTGAAATCTCAGCAAACATTTTTTCACCCAGTCTTGATGATTCTTTCAGGTAATGATCAGTACACCAAAACCAAACCATTTTTTCACCCAATCTTGATGATTCATTCAGGTAATGATTACTAAAACAAAACCACTTGGCTCACCAAATTTCATTCTCCTAGGTTAAACCGTTCGTTTGCAGTTACCTCTTTCATTTTTAGGTTTCATTCTGTTTTCTCCTATAGGGATATATGTATTTGGAATTCTAAGTCAAAGTCGGTTTGTGCTAGCTCTTTGAAACTTGACACAATAAACCAGTTTCAAGTTCTATCTCTATGGTTTTTTGCTGTTTATGTATCCCTAAGCAGAGACTGGCGAACATCACTTTCATGGAAAGGGGTTGCCAAGCTTCCAAAAAACTACGAGTTGCCTGAAATCTCAGCAAACACTTTTTCACCCAATCTTGATGATTCTTTCAGGTAATGATCAGTACACCAAAACCACTTGGCTCACGAAATTTCGTTCTTCTAGGTTAAACTGTTCGTTTGCCGTAACCCTTTTCACTTCTAAGTTTCACTCTGTTTTCTCCTGTAGAAATACATGTATTTGGAACTCTAAATCAAACACGGTTTGTGCTAGCTCTTTGAAACTTGACACAATAAAGCAGTTCCAAGTTCTATCTCTATGGTTTGTTTGCTGTTGATGTAGCCCTAAGCAGAGACTGGCGAAAATCCCTTTCATGGAAAGGGGTTGCCAAGCTTCCAAAAAAGTACGAGTTGCCTGAAATCTCAGCAAACATTTTTTCACCCAATCATGATAATTCTTTCAGGTATTGATTAGTACACCAAAACCACTTGGGTGACCAAATTTCGTTCTTCTAGGTTCAACCGTTCGTTTGCAATAACCGTTTTGATTTTTAGGTTTCACTCTGTTTTCTCCTATAGGGATACATGTATTTGTAATCTAAATCAAAAACGCTTTGTGCTAGCTCTTTGAAACTTGACACAATAAAGCAGTTTCAAGTTGTATATTTATGCTTTTTTGCTGTTGATGGAGCCCTAAGCATAGATTGGCGAAAATCAGTTTCATGGAAAGGGCTTGCCAAGCTTCCAAAAAACTACGAGTTGCCTGAAATCTCAGCAAACATTTTTTCACCCAATCTGGATGAATCTTTCAAGTAATGATCAATACACCAAAACCGCTTTGCTCACCAAATTTCGTTCTTTTAGGTTAAACGGTTCGTGTGCAGTAACCGTTTTCATTTTTAGGTTTCACTCTGTTTTCTCCTATAGGGATACATGTATTTGGAACTCTAAATCAAACACGGTTTGTGCTAGCTCTTTGAAACTTGACACAATAAAGCAGTTTCAAGTTCTATCTCTATGCTTTGTTTGCTGTTGATGTAGCCCTATGCAGAGACTGGCGAAAATCACTTACATAAAAAGTGGTTGCCAAGCTTCCAAAAAACTACGAGTTTCCTGAAATCTCAGCAAACATTTTTTCACCCAATCTTGATGATTCTTTCAGGTAATGAACAGTACACCAAAACCACTTGGCTCACCAAATTTTGTTCTTCTAGGTTAAACCGTTCGTTTGCAGTAACCGTTTTCATTTTTAGGTTTCACTCTGTTTTCTCCTATAGGGATACAATTATTTGGAACTCTAAATCAAACAAGGTTTGTGTTAGCTCTTTGAAACTTGACACAATAAAGCAGTTTGAAGTTCTATCTCTATGCTTTTTTGGCTGATGATGTAGCCCTAAGCAGAGACTGGCGAAAATAACTTTCATGGAAATGGGTTCCAAAGCTTCCAAAAAAGTACGAGTTGCCTGAAATCTCAGCAAACATTTTTTCACCCAATGTTGATGATTCTTTCCGGTAATGATCAGTACACCAAAACCACTTGGCTCACCAAATTTCGTTCTTCTAGGTTCAACCGTTCGTTTGCAGTAACCGTTTTCATTTTTAGGTTACACTCTGTTTTCTCCTATAGCGATACATGTATTTGGAACTCTAAATCAAACACGGTTTGTGCTAGCTCTGTGAAACTTGACACAATAAAGCAGTTTCAAGTTCTATCTCTATGCTTTGTTTGCTGTTGATGTAGCCCTAAGCAGAGACTTGCGAAAATCACTTTCATGGAAAGGGGTTGCCAAGCTTCCAAAAACTACGAGTTGCCTGAAATCTCAGCAAACATTTTTTCACCCAATCTTGATGATTCTTTCAGTTAATGATCAGTACACCAAAACCACTTAACTCACCAAATTTCGTTCTTCAAGGTTCAACCATTCGTTTGCAGTAACTGTTTGCATTTTTAGGTTTCACTCTGTTTTCTCCTATATGGATACATGTATTTGGAACTCTAAATCAAACACGGTTTGTGTTAGCTCTTTGAATCTTGACACAATAAAGCAGTTTCAAGTTCTATCTCTATGCTTTGTTTGCTGTTGATGTAGCCCTAAGCAGAGACTGGCGAAAATCACTTTCATGGAAAGGGGTTACCAAGCTTCCAAAAAACTACGAGTTTTTTGAAATCTCAGCAAACACTTTTTCACCCAATCTTGATGATTCTTTCAGGTAATGATCAGTACACCAAAACCACTTGGCTCATCAAATTTCGTTCTTCTAGGTTCAACCGTTCGTTTGCAGTAACCGTTTTCATTTTTAGGTTTCACTCTGTTTTTTCCTATAGGGATACATGTATTTGGAACTCTAAATCAAACACGGTTTGTGCTAGCTCTTTGAAATTTGACACAATAAAGCAATTTCAAGTTCTATATCTATGCTTTGTTTGCTGTTGATGTAGCCCTAAGCAGAGACTGGCGAAAATCACTTTCATGGAAAGGGGTTGCCAAGCTTATAAAAAAATACGAGTTGAATCAAATCTCAGCAAACATTTTTTCACCCAATCTTGATGATTCTTTCAGGTAATGATCAGTACACCAAAACCACTTGGCTCACCAAATTTCATTCTTCTAGGTTCAACCGTTCGTTTGCAGTAACCGTTTTCATTTTTAGGTTTCACTCTGTTTTCTTCTAGAGGGATACATTTATTTGGAACTCTAAATCAAACACGGTTTTTGCTAGCTCTTTGAAACTTGACACAATAAAGCAGTTTCAAGTTCTATCTCTATGCTTTGTTTGCTGTTGATGTAGCCCTAAGCAGAGACTGGCGAAAATCACTTTCATAGAAAGGGGTTGCCAAGCTTCCAAAAAACGACGAGTTGCCTGAAATCTCAGCAAACATTTTTTCACCCAATCTTGATGATACTTTCAGGTAATGATCAGTACACCAAAACGACTTGGCTCACCAAATTTCGTTCTTCTAGGTTCAACCGTTCGTTTGCAGTAACCGTTTTCATTTTTAGGTTTCACTCTGTTTTCTCCTATAGGGATACATGTATTTGAAACTCTAAATCAAACACGGTTTGTGTTAGCTCTTTGAAACTTGACACAATAAAGCAGTTTCAAGTTCTGTCTCTATGCGTTGTTTGCTGTTGATGTAGCCCTAAGCAGAGACTGGTGAAAATCACTTTCATGGAAAGGGGTTGCAAAGCTTCTAAAAAACTACGAGTTGCCTGAAATCTCAGCAAACATTTTTTCACCCAATCTTGATGATTCTTTCAGGTAATGATCAGTACACCAAAACCACTTGGCTCACCAAATTAGGTTCTTCTAGGTTAAACCGTTCGTTTGCAGTAACCGTTTTCATTTTTAGGTTTCACTCTGTTTTCTCCTATAGGGATACATGTATTTGGAACTCTAAATCAAACACGGTTTGTTTTAGCTCTTTGAAACTTGACACAATAAAGCAATTTTAAGTTCTATCTCTATACTTTGTTTGCTGTTGATGTAGCCCTAAGCAGAGACTGGTGAAAATCACTTTCATGGAAAGGGGTTGCCAAGCTTCCAAAAAAGTACGAGTTGCCTGAAATCTCCCCAAACATTTTTTCACCCAATCTTGATGATTCTTTCAGGTAATGATCAGTATACCAAAACCACTTAACTCACCAAATTTCGTTCTTCTAGGGTCAACCATTCGTTTGCAGTAACCATTTTCATTTTTAGGTTTCACTGTGTTTTCTCCTATAGGTATACATGTATTTCGAACTCTAAATCAAACACGGTTTGTGCTAGCTCTTTGAAACTTGACACAATAAAGCAGTTTCAAGTTCTATCTCTATGCTTTGTTTGCTGTTGATGTAGCCCTAAGCAGAGACTGGCGAAAATCACTTTCATTGAAAGGGGTTGACAAGCTTCCAAAAAACTACGAGTTGCCTGAAATCTCAGCAAACATTTTTTCACCTAATCTTGATGATTCTTTCAGGTAATGATCAGTACACCAAAACCACTTGGCTCACCAAATTTCGTTCTTATAGGTTCTACCGATCGTTTGCAGTAACCGTTTTCATTTTTAGGTTTCACTCTGTTTTCTCCTATAAGGATACATGTATTGGGACTCTAAATCAAACACGGTTTGTGCTAGGTCTTTGAAACTTGACACAATAAAGCAGTTTCAAGTTCTATCTCTATGCTTTGTTTGCTGTTGATGTAGCCCTAAGCAGAGACTGGCGAAAATCACTTTCATGGAAAGGGGTTGCCAAGCTTCTAAAAAACTACGAGTTTCCTGAAATCTCAGCAAACATTTTTTCACCCAATCTTGATGATTCTTTCAGGTAATGCTCAGTACACCAAAACCACTTGGCTCACCAAATTTCGTTCTCCTAGGTTAAACCGTTCGTTTGCAGTAACCGTTTTCATTTTTAGCTTTCACTCTGTTTTCTCCTATAGGGATACATGTATTTGGAACTCTAAATCAAACACGGTTTGTGCTAGCTCTTTGAAACTTGACACAATAAAGCACTTACAAGTTCTATCTCTATGCTTTGTTTGCTGTTGATGTGGCCCTAAGCAGAGACTGGCGAAAATCACTTTCATGGAAAGGGGTTGCCAAGCTTCCAAGAAACTACGAGTTGCCTAAAATCTCAGCAAACATTTTTTCAGCCAATATTGATTATTCTTTAAGGTAATGATCAGTACACCAACACCACTTGGCTCCCCAAATTTCGTTCTTCTAGGTTAAACCGTTCGTTTGCAGTAACCGTTTTCATTTTTAGGTTTCACTCTGTTTTCTCCTATAGAAATACATGTATTTGGAACTCTAAATCAAACACGGTTTGTGCTAGCTCTTTGAAACTTGACACAATAAAGCAGTTTCAAGTTCTATCTCTATGCTTTGTTTGCTGTTGATGTAGCCCTAAGCAGAGACTGGCGAAAATCACTTTCATGGAAAGGGGTTGCCAAGCTTCCAAAAAACTACGAGTTCAATCAAATCTCAGCAAACATTTTTTCACCTATTCTTCATGATTCTTTCAGGTAAAGATCAGAACACCAAAACCACTTGGCTCACCAAATTTCGTTCTTCTAGGTTCAACCGTTCGTTTGCAGTAACCGTTTTCATTTTTAGGTTTCACTCTGTTTTCTCCTATAGGGATACATGTATTTGGAACTCTAAATCAAACACGGTTTGTGCTAGCTCTTTGAAACTTGACACAATAAAGCAGTTTCAAGTTCTATCTCTATGCTTTCTTTGCTGTTGATGTAGCCCTAAGCAGAGACTCTTGAAACTCACTTTAATGGAAAGGGGTTGCCAAGCTTCCAAAAAAGTACGAGTTGCCTGAAATTTCCCCCAACATTTTTTCGCCCAATCTTGATGATTCTTTCAGGTAATGATCAGTACACAAAAACCACTTGGCTCACCAAAGTTCGTTCTTCTAGGTTAAAGCGTTCGTTTGATTTAACCGTTTTCATTTTTAGGTTTCACTCTGTTTTCTCCTATAGGGATACATGTATTTGGAACTCTAAATCAAACACGGTTTGTGCTAGCTCTTTGAAACATGACACAATAAAGCAGTTTCAAGTTCTATCTCTATGCTTTGTTTGCTGTTGATGTAGCCCTAAGCAGAGACTGGCAAAAATCACTTTTATGGAAAGGGGTTGCCAAGCTTCCAAAAAACTACTAGTTTCCTGAAATCTCAGCAAACATTTTTGCACCCAATCTTGATGATTCTTTCAGGTAATGATCAGTACACCAAAACCACTCAGCTCACCAAATTTCGTTCATCTAGGTTCAACCGTTCGTTTGCAGTGACCGTTTTCATTTTTAGGTTTCACTCTGTTTTCTCCTATAGGGATACATGTATTTGGAACTGTAAATCAAACACGGTTTGTGCTAGCTCCTTTAAACTTGACACAATAAAGCAGTTTCAAGTTCTATCTCTATGCTTTGTTTGCTGTTGATGTAGCCCTAAGCAGAGACTGGCGAAAATCACTTCCATGGAAAGGGTTTGCCAAGCTTCCAAAAAACTACGAGTTCCCTGAAATCTCAGCAAACATTTTTTCACCCAATCTTGATGATTCTTTCAGGTAATGATCAGTACACCAAAACCACTTGGCTCACCAAATTTCGTTCTTCTAGGTTAAACCGTTCGTTTGCAGTAACCGTTTTATTTTTTAGGTTTCACTCTGTTTTCTTCTACAGGGATACATGTATTTGGAACTCTAAATCAAACACGGTTTGTGCTAGCTCTTTGAAACTTGACACAATAAAGCAGTTTCAAGTTCTATCTCTATGCTTTGTTTGCTGTTGATGTAGCCCTATGCAGAGACTGGCGAAAATCACTTACATAAAAAGTGGTTGCCAAGCTTCCAAAAAACTACGAGTTTCCTGAAATCTCAGCAAACATTTTTTCACCCAATCTTGATGATTCTTTCAGGTAATGAACAGTACACCAAAACCACTTGGCTCACCAAATTTTGTTCTTCTAGGTTCAACCGTTCGTTTGCAGTAACCGTTTTCATTTTTAGGTTTCACTCTGTTTTCTCCTATAGGAATACATGTTTTTGGAACTCTAAATCAAACACGGTGTGTGCTAGCTCTTTGAAACTTGACACAATAAAGCAGTTTCAAGTTCTATCTTTATGCTTTGTTTCCTGTTAATGTAGCCCTAAGCAGAGACTGGCAAAAATCACTTTCATGGAATGGGGTTGCCAAGCTTCCAAAAAACTACGAGTTGCCTGAAATCTCAGCAAATATTTTTTAACCCAATCGTGATGATTCTTTCAGGTAATGATCAGTACACCAAAACCGCTTGGCTCACCAAATTTCGTTCTTCTAGGTTAAACCGTTCCTTTGCAGTAACCGTTTACATTTTTAGGTTTCACTCTGTTTTCTCCTATAGGGATACATATATTTGGAAATTTAAATCAAACACGGTTTGTGCTAGCTCTTTGAAACTTGACACAATAAAGCAGTTTCAAGTTCTGTCTCTATGCTTTGTTTGCTGTTGATGTGGCCCTAAGCAGAGACTGGCGAAAATCACTTTCATGGAAAGGGGTTGCCAAGCTTCCAAAAAACTACGAGTTGCCTGAAATCTCAGCAAACATTTTTTCACCCAATCTTGATGATTCTTTCAGGTAATGATCAGTACAACAAAACCACTTGGCTCACCAAATTTCGTTCTTCTATGTTCAACCATTCGTTTGCAGTAACCGTTTTTATTTTTAGGTTTCACTCTGTTTTCTCCTATAGAAATACATGTATTTGGAACTCTAAATCAAACACGGTTTGAGCTAGCTCTTTGAATCTTGACACAATAAAGCAGTTTCAAGTTCTCTCTCTATGCTTTGTTTGCTGTTGATGTAGCCTTAAGCAGAGACTGGCAAAAATCAGTTTCATGGAAAGGGGTTGCCAAGCTTCTAAAAAACTACAAGTTTCCTGAAATCTCAGCAAAAATTTTTGCACCCAATCTTGATGATTCTTTCAGGTAATGATAAGTACACCAAAACCACTTGGCTAACCAAATTTCGTTCTTCTAGTTTCAACCGTTCGTTTGCAGTAACCGTTTTCCTTTTTAGGTTTCACTCTGTTTTCTCCTATAGGGATACATGTATTTGGAACTCTAAATCAAACACGGTTTGTGCTAGCTCTTTGAAACTTGACACAATAAAGCAGTTTCTAGTTCTATCTCTATGCTTTGTTTGCTGTTGATGTAGCCCTAAGCAGAGACTGGCGGAAATCACTTTCATGGAAAGGGGTTGCCAAGCTTCCAAAAAACTACGAGTTGCCTGAAATCTCAGCAAACATTTTTTCACCGAATCTTGATGATTCTTTCAGGTAATGATCAGTACACCAAAACCACTCAGCTCACCAAATTTCGTTCATCTAGGTTCAACCGTTCGTTTGCAGTAACCGTTTTCATTTTTAGGTTTCACTCTGTTTTCTCCTATAGGGATACATGTATTTGCAACTCTGAATCAAAAAGTGCTAGCTCTTTGAAACTTGACACAATAAAGCAGTTTCAAGTTCTATCTCTATGCTTTGTTTGCTGTTGATGTAGCCCTAAGCAGAGACTGGCGAATATCACTTTCATGGAAAGGGGTTGCCAAGCTTCCCAAAAATTACACGTTGGCTGAAATTTTAGCAAACATTTTTTCACCCAATCTTGATGATTCTTTCACGTAATGATCAGTACACCAAATCCACTTGGCTCACCAAATTTCGTTCTTCTAGGTTCAACCGTTCGTTTGCAATAACCGTTTTCATTTTTAGGTTTCACTCTGTTTTCTTCTCTAGGGATACATGTATTTGGAACTTTAAATCAAACACGATTTGTGCTAGCTCTTTGAAACTTGACACAATAAAGCAGTTTCAAGTTCTATCTCTAGGATTTGCTTCCTGTTGATGTAGCCCTAAGCAGAGACTGGCGAAAATCACTTTCATGGAAAGGGGTTGCCAAGCTTCTGAAAAACTACGAGTTGCCTGAAATCTCAGCAAACATTTATTCACCCAATCTTGATGATTCTTTCAGGTAATGATCAGTACACCAAAACCACTTGGCTCACCAAATTTCGTTCTTCTAGGTTCAACTGTTCGTTTGCAGTAACCGTTTTCATTTTTAGGTTTCACTCTGTTTTCTCCTAAAGGGATACATGTATTTTGAACTCTAAATCAAACACGGTTTGTGCTAGCTCTTTGAAACTTGACACAATAAAGCAGTTTCAAGTTCTATCTCTACGGTTTGTTTCCTGTTGATTTACCCCTAAGCAGAGACTGGCGAAAATCACTTTCATGGAGAGGGGTTTGCTAGCTTCCGAAAAACTACGAGTTGACTGAAATCTCATCAAACCTTTTTTCACCCAATCTGGATGATTCTTTCAGGTAATGGTCAGTACACCAAAACCAGTTGGCTCACCAAATTTCGTTCTTGTAGGTTCAACCTTTCGTTTGCAGTTACCATTTTAATTTTAGGTTTCACTCTGTTTTCTCCTATATGCATACATGTATTTGGAACTCTAAATCAAACACGGTTTCTACTAGCTCTTTGAAACTTGACACAATAAAGCAGTTTCAAGTTCTAACACTATGCTTTGTTTGCTGTTTATGTAGCCATAAGCAGAGACTGGCGAAAATCACTTTTATGAAAGGGGTTGCCAAGCTTCCAAAAAACGACGAGTTGCCTGAAATCTTAGGAAACATTTTTTCACCCAATCTTGATGATTCTTTCAGGTAATGATCAGTACACCAAAACAACTTGGCTCACCAAATTTCGTTCTTCTAGGTTCAACCGTTCGTTTTCAGTAACCGTTTTCATTTTTAGGTTTCACTCTGTTTTCTCTTATAGGGATACATGTATTTGGAACTCTAAATCAAACACGGTTTGTGCTAGCTCTTTGAAACTGGACACAATAAAGCAGTTTCAAGTTCTATCTCTATGGTTTGTTTGCTTTTGATGTAGCCCTAAGCAGAGACTGGCGAAAATCACTTTCATGGAAAGGTGTTGCCAAGCTTCCAAAAAACTACGAGTTGCCTGAAATCTCTGCAAACATTTTTTTACCCTATCTGGATGATTCTTTCAGGTAATGATCAGTACACCAAAACCACTTGGCTCACCAAATTTCGTTCTTCTAGGTTCAACCGTTCGTTTGCAGTAACCGTTTTCATTTTTAGGTTTCACTCTGTTTTCTCCTATAGGGATACATGTATTTGGAACTCTAAATCAAACACGGTTTGTGCTAGCTCTTTGAAACTTGACACAATAAATCAGTTTCAAGTTCTATCTCTATGCTTTGTGTGCTTTTGATGTAGCCCTAAGCAGAGACTGGAGAAAATCACTTTCATGGAAAGGGGTTGCCAAGCTTCCAAAAAACTACGAGTTGCCTGAAATCTCAGCAATCATTTTTTTACCCAATCTTGATGATTCTTTCAGGTAATGATCAGTACACCAAAAGCACTTGGCTCACCAAATTTCGTTCTTCTAGGTTCAACCGTTCGTTTGCAGTAACCGTTTTCAGTTTTATGTTTCACTCTGTTTTCTCCTATAGGGATACATGTATTTGGAACTCTAAATCAAACACGGTTTGTGCTAGCTCTTTGAAACTTGACACAATAAAGCAGTTTCAAGTTCTATCTCTATGCTTTGTTTGCTGTTGATGTAGCCCTAAGCAGAGACTGGCGAAAATCACTTTCATGGAAAGGGGTTGCCAAGCTTCCAAAAAAATAAGAGTTGCCTGAAATCTCAGCAAACATTTTTTTACTTAATCTTGATGATTCTTTCAGGTAAT